>NW_020536480.1:0-43579 GCF_003426905.1 Ctenocephalides felis | reverse complement strand
TGTTTATTTATTTCAAAAAAGATACTAATTTGCATTTTTGTTTGAGAACGTTTCCGTTCAAGTTTTTGAAGCGCCGTCAAAGTTGCAACGAATTTCGGCTATCGAAGAACATGTCGGACAATTATTTTGTATATTTCAGGATTTTAAGATTCTTAAGATTTTATTTTATATAATTCCAGGATTTTAAGATTTCTGAAATTTTTACTCGACTACATTTTTGTTTCACGTGTAATACTGCACTTTATTTCTTATATGATACATCTTTTAAAATGCCTTTTTAAAGCATATGGACCGTAGTATCTTGATATCTTGTAATATGCCAGTTGAATTTAGACTCACAATTTTATCTAATGTAGGTTATCTCTTCTTGATAACAATTCGGCTTTTGTTACTAAGTATTAGAGATTTATTATAAATTCAAAAGTGAAAACATTTTCTGTTATTATAATAAAGTATTCCTGATTTCATCTAGGTTCAGTTGTAATTTTTACAAAATAGCGAAACCTGCACTCTCTCGTAAGCATCTAACATCCTTAGATATCTCTATAAGCGATTTGCTTTATTCAAATGTTAGCGGCTTTCTAAACATTGGTAATTAATATTAAATGTTTATTATTATGTCTTGCATGGAGATTTCACAATTCGCGTGGCGTGTAGAGGCTTAGGCTATGTACCCATGATCAAAATCGAACATTTTTCTGTTTTTTATGGGTCTTGCTCAAAATAATAATAATTATTAAACATATAGTTTTTATTGTTCGTTATAACTAATTAATGAAAAAAATCTTGCTTGGCAAGGGTAGGTACTCCATTACTTTCTGAGTTGTGAAGACTAATTTTACACATAATTCATTTCTTAGTTCATATTTATTAGACGATTATATAAAGATTTTAACATGCAAATGCAAAATGAAGATGCAAATTAATAAACAAATGAAATAAAGAAATATGACACTATTTAAATTACACAATGCAAACTACATAACACAGAATGCAAATATTTTATGCTTAATGAAGAATACTATTAAGTATTTAAAATATCGTTCTGTGTAATTTGATATAAGTATTTTGATATATAGGATATAGGAAGTATAGTATCTGTAATGAGTTATTTTCCCTAAAAATTATCATTATTAGACTAATTTATGAATTGTTATATAAATTGAAATTAACTGTGTGCTACGAGTTAATTATAAAGCTAAAATTGTAATTCATTATTCACTTACTAGTTTTGTATTTATAGCAGTGTATATTCATATTACTACTATTTTTATAAATGCTATATTAAACAGCATTTTAAATACAAAGCTTATGAGGCTTTACCTTATTGTAAAGCTGTATTATCTCAACTTTTCCAGTATTACTTTACTTTAAAAACGTTCAATGCTCCTGTTGATTATAATTATAAAATAAACTAAATAAAAGTTATCAGAACTGCTCAAATATCAGAAATAATTCAACAATTTCAAAAAATCTCAAATCCACAATTCATAAAAATGTACCATTTATAAAGTTGAGTAAACTATTTCTATCTTATCTGTAATAAGTATCCGGCAACTTTATGTACTACGTTCTTCTCGAAAATCCTTAGAATTCGCTTCAGCAATTTTCCTTGGAATTTATATTAAGAAAATTCTACTTAATTAGTAAAAATAATCGTTTTGTCTTCTTTCTTCGCATATCGAATATTCCAGATTTTCCTACCACGGTTATTAGAATTTGCTTATAAAAGAAGAATTATAGGTTCTTTTAGATTGATATTAGAGATTGGGTAGATATTGTGCTCCGGATCATTTTTAACGTTGAGCACATTTTAACAACTTTACGCATATGTTTTAAAAACTTTTTGCACATTTCTAACAGATGATCTCAGCACCTAGGTCTGAGGTCAAACATACCCTATTCTTGGTTCATGGACCCCTAGCCTGTTCTTACAGTGTTGTTTGTTCGCAGGCTCGATCTTACAATACGGAGTATGCGAATTCACATGCAGAACGAACGCAGTTTGGGTGGTCTACATAGAATGTGTAATGGACATTGTTTATGGTCGAATTAATCATCTAACGTGTAATAAAATTTCATGTGACTATAAAATTTAAATAAGACAAACTGTGCTACCGGCTATAACTAGCAATTTCTTCTATTGTGTTTTATGGCTTCATTGTTTACAATTTTAAATTGATATACTTGGATCGAACAGTTCCTGGCTGGTAAATTACGTAGTGTCCTATTGGATGTTTTTCATTTTGATAATGAAATATTGCAACTGCATTTTATTTTGTAGAGCTAGTAATAAGAACTGGTATTTGCTTGCACGTATAACAAACGTTTCAACTGATTGTGAGTAAAATGCATTAGCAAAAATCATGTCATTTTTTAGTTATTTTAATTCAAAAAATTTTAATAATAAAATTATTAGTATTTTTACCATTTTAAAAATCCCAATTTAAAGAAGGGCCTCTCAAAGTCAACCAATTTAAAAAAAAATCATAGTTCAACAATTGTTTTAAGTTTTGAAAACTTGAGGCAACTATGTTATTATATTTTACTATGGCCCTAGAAATTTTATTCACGATTACTTATTCAAAATGTAAATGAACATAATTAATAAAAATTAACCACAACAACAAATAAATGGTCATAATTTCTCCAAAGCTCTGGGTTGAATTTGAAAGCTCCTAATTTCCAAACAAAGTGAGGCAATTTTTTCTCCTAATTTTTTTTCAGGACAATTATTATCACCATGTATACATCATAATAACAAATAAATTCCCCTTATGAAAAAATGTCATGAAAAAATACACACACAAAGAATTTTCTACGAAATCCTAAGAAAAGTTTTGAAAAATTAAGTTTTATATTTTGAGTGGTAGACACTTTGCAGATTGTGTTTGTATCTGAAAAATAATGGGAAATAATTTGTTTTTGAGGTAATAAATCAAGTCTAAAATCAGAATGAAAATCAAATTCGTAATAAAACTTCTTAATAAATATGTTATTGGAATCATCTCAAAATTCGCACAACTTATATAAAATAATCTCAAATTGTCATGGAAGAGATTACATCCAAATACACAAACAAATTTCTACGAAAACCAACTAAAATTAACCATAAATTAATTAAGAATTTCTAAATTAACTTTTCCTAAAGTTATGTGTTTGCTAATAACACTATCAATGTGCATAATCGCGACGCAAAATTAAATTTTGTCCGAGACTAAATAATGAATTCTATTCGCATATTTTTTTCAGTTTTTAATTAAGTTTCGTATTCCAGTAATCCCTATCTATAATAATTCATTCAATTTTATGTGCTCAGAAATTCGCTGATTGGATACCAGAAATTATTATACCCACGGCGAATTTCTAGAAAGATACGAGCGTTGATATCCTGAGGTCTTGAAATGTATTAATCAGACGAAATTCCGGAATCGACGCTTCTCTTAAGGAGCAGGGTTGATTAAAACTACCGAATTGGATTAAATATAATAGATGTAAATTATTTATTTATAGGGTAGGGCGCGGCACAAAGGTTTAATTTGATTTGAGCAATTATATGGCAAAACCAAACCCATTATATCACAATAAATAACACATATCAACAATTAACTATCTGACTATGTTCAGTATAACTCCCAGCTTAATTGTAGATTTTTTTCTGCTGTTTTTCAAAAATTTGTCAGCTGCTTCGACAAGTCCAATATCTTATTTTTAATTTTAAAAGGATTTTACAAAATAAAAGCTACATTATTCAACTAATGCAAAATGTGAATTTCATGGGTGCATTTTTTACAGAGATGACGCTGTATATGACTTTGATCTGGTATTGTTTGTAAAATTGATAATTTCAACTTAATTTACTTTTTTATTAACAATTTTATTGTTTTCACCTTTGCCGCTGTAAAAGATTTAGTAGGTCCTTCTTACCTCACCCACGCGTAAGCTTTTATAGATGTTATATTGAAATATATGATATCGATGTGTAAAAATATTGAAAAGCCAATTTTGACTGTTTGTCCATTTAGATTTTAAATTCTACATTTAAATTTTTTTCAACCTTGTGCACATAAATACATAATTCCATCAAAATTTGAACATAAAATGTTTAATTAAATAATCATCATTTAATTAAATTATTTTTTTTATCTATTTAATGTATATCTTACCATTAATGAAGACATAAAAGCTTAATCGCATCAAAATATCTAAACATTTTAATGTCTTTCTTATTACCAAAACTACAATGCAGTCATATATTTCAATTGTCGTTTTATGTGTACGTAAAATGCACATAAAAATCTCATTTGCATATCGCCATTATCCACATGCGTAGAAGTTTATCGATACTTCGTCACACCTTCGTAGCATTTATTTATTCTAAGAATTATTACAAAAATAATTAATGGACATATAATATATAATAATATATATATATATATATATATATATATAATATTACACATTACTACGACTTCAAATTTAATCATTTAACTCGATTTTAGTGAGAATAAAAATTATATTACTTATAAAATTACAAAACCATTGTTCTTAATGTATAAGATTATTATAAGCTCTAAGTAGCAGTATTTATTCATTTTTACGACTTTATCATAAAAACTTTTTTTGTTCAGTTAGAATTTCGTATGTTGGCCAAAATGTTTGTTATTTTTTGCTATAAAATCATCTAATATTATATATTTGTACTACATACGCATCATAACTTTATTTACTTACTCTACAATTTTTTTTTTTCATAACAGTCGCTTACATTTAGCCCTCAATGTTTAAAAATCTTTATCAAAAGTATTTTCTTGTTGCAAGCAAGCATTGATTTTTAATTTTAAGCAAGTTTGAATAGATTTTTTATATATCCTCTATAAAATCAATTAAATTAATTAAACTTTTAACCTGGCAAAGATGTAAACAATATAAAAGTGAATAAAAACTACATCAAGTAAAAAAGCAGATCAAATAAATAGTTATTACAACGCTACTGATGAATATTTCTGACGAAATGCCAGATCAAGGATAGGTATAGTGTTATCTCTGTAAAAAATATACCCATAAAATTTATATTTTGCATTTTTTGCAGCTATTATTTTGTTAAATCCCTTTAAAAATAAAAATGACACATTGTATTGTTTGTCCCCTGGCCATCCCATTTTACATGGGGTAAAAAGGCCAAGTAACAAATTTTTGAAAAACCGCAAATACATATTCCTGGGATAAAGCTGAGAGTTTGACTGATTATAGTCAGATTATTGATTATAGATATTAGTTGTGATATTATTGGTTTGGTTTTGAAAGTCAAATTGGACCTTTATGCCCCGCGCTACCCTTATATATATATATATATATTTATATATATATATATATATATATTATATATATATAAATTAATTTTTATCCATTATGATTTTCGAAACCCTGATACCCGTAGTGCTTCTCACCTTGACCGGTCGGCACTATTATTTGTGACAGCAATACACCGAAAGGAACCACGACAGCAGAATCTCATTCGTTATTTGGTTTTGCTGGAACTTGGCTCGGACATACAAAGAATAATGTGTTGTGGAGGTACCAAGAACGATATGTCCACATATCATCGAGAAAATCGCCCGCCAAAGCAATGATAATGCGAAGTAATAAAACTGTTATTAATGGCGAGCGATAGACCGTGAAAGTGTTATGACGTTAAGGAAGGAAAATCAATAGATGACAGAATGACATTTTACGCAGTCGTTCCACGACCGTAAAACTCGGCTTATTTTAGAAAATACATTTTTCAAACGCGAAATATTACAGCAGAAATGAATACATCAATTTTTTAGAAAATTAAAAATGTTACATCATGAATCGATAAATCTTCTTTATTTTAATAAATGGCCATTCATGTTTTAGACTTGTATCGTTAACATGGTTTTGCGCAATTTAGTAAAATTAGTAATTAGTAATATTTGTTCATAATAATTATATTAATATAATGAAATTAAACAAAATAAATTTTAAAAAAATCAAATTTTCGAATCGTAAGTACTAATCAATATTTTTTATCTATTAAAATATATCAATATTTGTGCTAGATAGAGAGAAATTAGGAAATTCAAATGCAAATTATGCTGGTAAAAATTATTTATCTAAAAGAGCTCATTTAATTTCCATAAGTTACTAAAAAATATATTTCAAATTATTTTTTATATATTTCAATTTATTTAGTTATTGTGAATAACTAAATATAAACTGTTATGATCTAACATTTTATTGACTCATAATCACAATATTTAGTTACTTATTCAAGGTGACAAAATTTGTGACATTAACATATGCAGTTTTTTTCTACGCTACACAAGTTATTTAAATAATTTTCACTAAAGGTAATACAAGATTACATGTGGAAACTTCTTATTTACATACAAACTTTGATTTTGATTTTATTAAAAAATTCATAGGTTGAAGCTGGGCCTCCACCGATATCTCAAAAACAAGTAAAGATAAAAACTTTTTAAAAGCAATATTAGAAAGTACAGAGAAAAAGTTGTATAACCAATCACCTTCTTTATTCTTACAATATTTCTATTAGAAGTAAGATAAATTTTTAAGTAGACGTTATTCAATTGTATTATAAGATGTATTGTTAGTTTTAAGTTATATTCAACAGTTTTTTATATAACCTCTACAATAGCTTACATGTGGTTGCGGTAAAACAAAACAACTGAACCTATACCCTGGACAAGGTAAAAACCATACAAAATAGTAAATAAAAAAAAATAATTTTAATAATAAATAAAAAGGTCTATTTTACAAGAGATAAATTGAATGAATAGTTATTTCAACTCTACTGATAAATGTTTCTGACAAAGTACCAAATCAAGGTTATATGCAGTGTTATCTCTATAAAAAATGCGCCTATAAAATTTATATTTTGCATTAGTTGAATAATGTAGATATTATTTAGTAAAATCCCTTTAAAATTAAAAATAACACATTTGGCCTGTTTACTCTGTCTATGAAATAAAAAGGACCAGATGACAAATTTTTGAGAAATAGCAAAAAACACATTCCTACATTGATGGTAGTTTTGCTGAACATAGTTGTTTGTTTGATATGTGTTATTTGTTGTGATATAATTGGTATGGTTTTCACAATATAATTGCTCAAAGTCCTATTGAAACTTTGTGTCCTGCGATATATATATATAATTATTAAATTTTGCTTTGTAAGAATTGGTAGTATCGAAATTGTTGATAGTGTGACACCATGTGTGTGTATATGTACACCCAACAAAATATCAGAAATTTCAATGTATTTCATTACGACTATGTGAAATATACCATTTGCACCTAATAGCAACGAACTAACTGCTAGTTACGCATTATCAGCAGTTTCCTCGGCTAAATAATGACTAGTTTCGAAGCACCGACTGTGAGAGCTGTTGATGGCGTTAAACTTGATAACGCGAGCAGCTAGCTAGCTACAGTATGACAAGGCGATGTGTGGATCTGAGATATTCAGTAAAGTCGATCCTAACTTCTATAACATATAATAGAACGTTCTAACGTCTAATCATCCCTTTAAAACAGCGCACGGTGCATGCTACGCCGAGCACGGAACGCGCACGGCGGCGTTATCTCAACTTCGGGCTGACGCAGAAGATTTCACACGATAGCCGGGCTGTTGTTCTCGAACTCCGAGGGAATAAGAAGCACCGAATACAAAATCTCCGCATAATAATCTATCCCCAAAAATATATAAATTAAGTTGATCAATTAAAACAGAGCGAGCTAATAATTGCTTATTTTAATTCAACTGAAAAAATAATACATTTTTAAATACTGAAATTAATTGAAATGCATTTTAGTCTAAATTTGTAGAAAATGTCGTATTCACTATGTGATGATCTCATTTTTAAATTTTTCGATATAACTGATAACATAGATATTTAATGATTTAATTCAATAAAGCTACTAAAACCAAACTACTAGGAGGATATTACAACTCAATCTATTGCTTACTTATTTTATTAAACTAATCAAATGAATTACTAATTTGATTTTTGATCAATATTTCAAAGAAAAGATATTCTTTAGGGTCAATGCATTTCTTCTCCCAAATGTGGTTTGAAAAATTTAAATGCATTTTTATCTGAATTTGTTGTGAAAATTTGGTATTCACTATGTGATATTCTCATTTTTGAATTATTCGATATAACTGATAACATAGATATTTAATGAATCAATTCAATAAAGCTACTAAAACCAAACCACTAAAAAAATATTACATCTATTTAACAAAGCTATTTATTGCTAACTTTTATTTTTTTAAACTAAATGAATGAATTAATTTGATTTTAATCAATAATTCAAAGAATAGACATTCTCTACGATCAATGCATTGTTGCTGCAGAATGTGGTTTGCACTCTATAATACTGTCGTTCTCTGTGAGTATAACCAAAATTATCGATAGTTATTTGATCAACTAAAACATAGCAAATCATTTATTGCTTATTCCTTATTGAACTTAAATAATGCAATAGCCAGACAATATCAATGTTTTGCTGTCAATGCCTATAGTCGCCAACATTTCTAGAGGTGGTATTCACTCTATGATGTACGATGCTTTCGTTCTCGAAATTTATGAGAAAATTAAGTTTAAAACCTTCGATAATATAATATCCCTATATAGGTAAGTAAATACCGCCATTTTTTTTAAAGATTTTAATTCACTCTATGATGTTATCGTTACAAAGTCTAATAATATGAACTGTAAATGAGATGTAGTAAAAACCTGCTATCCAGCTAATTACTACTAGTTATTTTGATGACTAATGAAAACAAAATTAAATTAAAAAAGAAAATGATATATCGCAAATTCTAAGTGATCACTTAGAAACTATAGTTTAATACCAGTTTTATATGTAATATAATTTGGAAGACTGTAGTGATTACTTTGTTTTAATTTGGCATATATCGGCAATGCGTCGAGAAAATTATGTCACTACAACGATTAAATTTATGATGAATTTTGTACCTCATCAGTAAAGTTCACATATATATAGTTGAAAACAGCGTATCAAAAAAACTGGAAAATTTTGAAGCAGGAGTTGTACTCTTTTTGAAAATTGAGCTAATTTAATAACAAGGTTTATTCCAGGTAATTTGTAGGAAACAAATCGTTTTAAAGCTCACAATATTTTGCATCTCGAGGTCTTACAATGCAACCCTCTATCAACTACTCATCAGCACTGTCTAGTTAGAACAAAACTCTTAAATTGATCTAATTTGAATATAAAACCTATCCTTTATTCAATACTCTACTATCTCATCTATCAGTTTCGTGACCACTGATAGATAAGTCTACGACCGCCATGACTCCCGCAGTCTACACGATCGTGATGCTGCATGAGGCCGAAGGATCTCTCCTGCCTCTCCTTATTTATTATTGAACTGCAAAATTGCTGATGAACCCCATCGCTTTTTGTTCCGAATAATTAATGGCGCCCGTTTAACGGAACGCCGAGCTGCGGCGAGGGCGGCTTACATGGCGTGTGAAGAGCGAGACAAAGTTACAACGAGAGGTTCTTGCGAATGACAAAGACAAACGGCTTGGGGGTGGGTCGGGTGGTGATGCTACGACGAAGTCATCTTAGTGTTTCTAAAAATTTTCGGTGAGAGGAATTCAATCTCAAGTTTGATATAATGTTGAAGTACGTACTGCATTATAACAATAATTTTATATTTTATTTACATTTCTACCGTTATTCTTCAATTCTTCTAAGATGACTTCATTCTATTCATTTCATTATTCTATTCTATACCATTGATTTCATTAGGTGGACAATTCTCGGATAAATAGATATAATATGTTACCAATCTATTATGATTTAGTAGTCGCATGAGTTGGTAGTCACAAAACTGTCTAAAAGCTATGCATATAGTGTTCATTCGAGCATTTGTTATAATCCCAACTGCTAAAACCTAACTGGCACAAATGTCAAAATATAACTTTAGTTTGACTTTACGCATGTGTTATCATATGTCTTCAATACTATGATAACATTATTATTTGACATTTGTGTCATTTGAGGATTAATTTTTATAAGTTGATACTGTAGAGAATGCACGATTTAATTTTGAAAGTTTATAAATACCAACTCATGAGAGACCGGTAACATAATATTAGCTATTTTTGCTAAGAAGTGTAGCTATTGATTTCATATTGTGTATGGCGAAGTACAAAGGTCTAATTTGACTTTCATCAATTATTTTGTTAAAACAAACCTAAGTTAATCACAATAAATAAACGCATATCAAACAAACAACTATCTGACTATGTTCAGTAAAACTCACAGCAAATTCATCATTGTAAACATGTGTTTTTTTGCTGTTTTGAAAAAAAAAAACGATCTGGTTCTTTTTACTCCATAGGCAAGGTAAAAAGGGACGACCAGGGGTCAAACAGATCAAATGTCTTATTTTAAATTTTAAAGGAATTTCACGAAATAATAGCTACATTATTCAACCAATGGAAATTATAAATTTCATGAGTACATTTAATATTTATGTATTGATTGAAATATTTATCATCAGAGTTTGAATAACTATGTATATAATGTAACTTTTGTAAAATTGCCTTTTTTAAACCTATTTTTTTTATTTATTATTTTCTTCTTTTTACACCTTCGTCAGTGTGAAGTTTTTATTGGTTCTTTTTACCACGACTACATGTAAGCTTTGTAGGGTCTATATACAAAAAACTGTAGAATCTAACCTAAAAATAACAATACATCTTATAAAACAATTAAATAATATATATCTAAAAAAAATAGCATCTGATTAGACAGTTTTGAATATTATGTTCTACTCTATTTTTTTATAGAATTAATTTATATTCAATTAAAAAAATAAATTACTATTTGACCAGATTTTTCTTCATGAAGTTTAAGAATCATTCCGTCTACTCGAGTCAGATATATACCGTTAGAGATACAACAAGGGCGCTACAAATTTATTGTATTGCTATTCACTACTGTATTTTATGAATATCATATTTTATACAATATAATAAGAATATAAAATATTTCAAAACACACACGTATGCACGCACACACGCCCCGCCGAAGGGTATTTGTACGCAAGTCCATTACTGATCCAATAAAGAAATTTTCTTTATGCCATATGTCTTCTTAAGTGATATTAATTGAAAACGGTGAAAGTGGATTATATATTGTTTCTCGTAAGCAACCATATGTTTGGTTTAGTTTTTTCAGTGTTGTACTGATATTTTACACGTTTTTACAACAATTTCGACCTACGTTTATTTATTAATTAAATTATTTTTAATAGTTTAATTGGTGTGTTGCGTTCTTTTAAAATTGCATTTTGAGAAAATCTAATTTAGAGAGACTGATTATAATACATATTTTTCTGTATGACTATGTTCAAATTAAATTATAAATTAAATCAAATTATTTATTATTTTTCAATAATTTGTCATCTGGTATCTTTTATCCCATATGCGGGATAAAAAAGGATTTTGAAGAGGTTTCACGGATTCATTGTTTTTTGAAATATAATTATTACAAATAAGATAAATACAACTGTTCCAAATACATATTTTATGGATACATTTTATACAAAGATTATATTTTATTAAACTTAGGTCTGAATCTTCGTCAGAAGAATTTATCAATACAGTTGAAATATCCATTCAGTCTATCTCTTGTGAAATTGTCTTTTTTACTTTTTTATTTTATTTTACTGTTTACAAATCGTCAGTGTAAAGGTTCAGATGGTCCTTTTTACCTCCACACGTAAGCCATTTTAAGAGTTATATTTTTAAAAACGGTTGAATCTTACTTGAAAATAAACACACGTCTTTTAAGAGAACACCACAAACGAAAAAAACTAACGTAAAAAAGTAGCCGATTATCTCGTGATAACGATGTTGCCCGATATAAAATGATGGCTAGTTGCACATCTTTTGCCTTCTACTTTAAAATAGTATCGTTAAAAATACTATACTTTATATGTTTTTAGTTAATTGTGGTAGACCATATTTATTTAACATTGTAATTCACATTAATGTATTGTCCATATTTAAAAAGTCAAGTTCCAAAATTGCATTCTCGAGTTGAAGACACGATACCAAGTCTTAGCCAAGTTTAACATCAGAAGCACGTTCTTATGAATAAACAAACGCAAATATGTCTCAAAGCAATCTAGCAAAGCACTGACTATGCCATCAATTGTTTACATTTTAATTATGAAACATCTAATTTAAATTCATATATTCTCAACTCGGTTAGATGTACGAGCAATATTGCTACATATCCTATTCATGGTGGTCTGATGTTGTATCCTCTTTTAAATGGAATGATAGATAATATAATAGGTGTACCCCTTATTGTTGTTCTACTACAATGGTCTGAAGAAGAAATGTTAACAGAATTACAACAAGTAATTTAAACAATAATGTCATTCAACACGCAACATGAATGTTCTAATTGTACACGATTCATAGGAAATTAATAGAAAATTATTAGATCACATGATGACATTGGAGCGGTTTTATGACCGGAATGTGACCGAAGAGGCAATAGGTTTGCGTACATCCTCTTTTGTAAACGAAAACGAATAAAATGGTGTTCTGAAAATTCCGTAATATAAGTTATCGTATGTGCGTTCAATTGATATCAGGCAGAGAATAAGAACCTATGGATAAAATTCTTTTAATCAAACCAACGAAATATTCAAAATTATATAATTTTATAATATTGGAGCATAAAAAATAATTAATTAGTCAGTAATGATTTAACAAAACTAACTTCGTCGCTTTTATAGATGTCAACTTAAACAGTTGTCCCAACTCTATGCATTGAATTTTTATTATTTCATTCTATGTAATAGTGATGAATATTTTATTGAAGCAGCAATTTTAATTAAATATATTGCTATCTATATTCTCAAGTAAAAACCAATGTTACTACTACTTGACATCGGGCTGCTCGAGATGGGTATCAAACCTAGAGCTTTTAATTCGATTACAAGAGCTCTAACCACTTACCCATGTGCGATTATTTATTAACCGATATTATTTTAAAGTATCTCCAATAATTAAAATGCATTATTAAAATTATTAACACTTATGAAATAATATGTAACGAAATAATAATTATAAAAAATTATAAGAAAAGTACATAATAAATATTGCTTTAATTTTGAAAACTCAATCGTATTTATTATAAAAAAAAATATAAAAAAAAAGCAAAGCGATCTGTCATTTAAGTTTTTTTCGACAAAAAGTTTTTTTTGTATAAATTCTGGTAATTATATACAAATCAATATTATTTCATAGTATCTTAAATTATTCCTGTGTTGATATTTGTGTGCAAATTCATTAAAGTTTCAATAGAAATTTTTGTGAATTTGACTACAAAAATATTCATATAAAAATAATCATAAGCATAATAAGCTCCATAATTAAATAATCATATTAAACGTATTAAATATTAAATAAAAACAGTATGTATGCGCATTAAAAATTATATAAATGTTCTTTAGTTCTATTACAAATTGGTTGTGCTATTTTTTCGAAACGATAATAATAAAAAAATGACAGAATTAAGAAAATTTAAAAAATTATGAGCCTTGTTTAAGAGCTTATTTTTTCTTGAACATTTGAAGCATGTTCCAAATTGGCACAAGTAACTGGATGTTGTGTGTCAACATTTCAAGTGTTTTTTCCTTATTTGATAAACTATGTTGAACGATTTATGCGCACATTTGTAGGAACTGAAAGTGTCAATGTTGGCAATCACAATATATTTTTATAGTGCCATAATTAATTCTATTTTAATTACTAATCAAAATGTATTTTAAAAGTATTGAAAAAATCTTGGATAGGTTCCGATTATTATCAACATAAAAAAATAGTTAAGACCTTTCTCTGTAGTTGTACGAATTATAAATATGTTAAATTTGCAAAAACCTACGATTCTTGCTAAAGATCTCAATGATTTTACTTTATCAAGAGGAATATACTATAGAAGTGAGTACGCCAAAGCCGGTTATAATTACTATTGCAAATTGAGTTTCAATGTTGTGTCACAACATTTTGAATGTTTCAATGTTATTTCGTAAGCAATATCTGTGACATGTGTAGGTATTCAAAGTGTCGAAGTTGACAATCCCTGAACCGATACCCGGGCCGGGCCCGGACATTGTGAACAGAATATATGATTACATATCTATATTCCGATTGAGATTAAAACACGTCCTCGGGATATTGCAAAGACTGTCATGCAGCAACAACAATATGGCCACTAATCAATTGAATTGAAATATATGTGATCTGTACAAGTGTATAAAACTATACCATAACCAAGAACCCGAAGGAAAAAGTTGAATCAATTTACCCAATCCCCGAATATTCAGCGCGCATTACAAAAACCAATAAAGAGGACAAGCATAAGCTGCACTTATAGAAAAATGGCAGAGCATGTCACGATTTAGATATTGAATCCGTTGTTATTTATTAGTATCACGTAGGAATAAAACTACAAACCAACGATAACTTTTCTGGAAATGTACTGAAATAAACTAATAAGTTATATAGAGTCATTTTTTCACTAGGATCATCGATGGAACGATTTTTTATCTGCCGAATTGATCTAAAACGTATGCTCGTGCAAACACTAAAAATTCACCACGTATTAGTGGTTAGAGCTATGGGATTTGAACCTCGAACGCCTGTTGTCAAGCAGTTGTGGCATCGGTTTTCACTTGGAAATATAGACAACAATATGTTTCCAAGGAAAAATAGCATCAACAAAAATTTCATCACTATTACAGAAATGGCAATAATAAATTTCATCATATATGATTATGACAACGATTTGGGTTGCCATCTATGAAGCCACATTATCAAAAGAAGTCAGCACGATAGCTCATAGAAATACAAAAACAATGACAAAATTTTTATTTATAGCACTAAAATTCATCGCAGATTACTTGTTACAACTATCATCATCATCTTCAGTGATAAGTCAATTTGTATCATATTCCCAAAGCAAAGTTAAAATATAATAATGCTTGTCAATTAACTAATTATTGATTGAATATTGAAAGAATATTATGAGTGCTTCAACAAAGATCATTCGAAACAAAGTTATTTGAATAAGTGTGTCGATTGTTTAATACAAATTTTACAACACTTTAATAATAATAAAAAACTTTTTTTAAATTTAGAATGTATTATTAGTGTTTCATAGTAAATTTGATTGCAAATTATCCATTTTGAGTTCAATAACTATTTAATTGTTAAATAAAAAAGATCAGAGTGATCTTCATCATAGATTGCCAAATATTCACCACGTATAGAAATGTACAGAAAAATCAATATTTCTGTAATTACTCTATCATATTGTAAAACCTGAATAAATTTTCATAAATTGAATTACTTAATAATACTACTGAATCATTATATTACAATGTTTAAATAAATGTACTAACAACGAAAAGATTTTTTTTTTGTTAAACTCTACTTTATAGAAATAATTTTATTAAATTTACATATCAAACAATAATTAATCTACTCAATTGTTAAAAATTTAATCATGGAAATAATTTCATTAAAATTGAACTTCATTTGTGTTTCAAAAATAAAGAAAGCATTTCACATTTTATGCACGCTGGCAACATGCATTCGACTATCGATTTTTGGTTGCCATTGTATTAGTATACATTCTCAGAACATCCATCTCACAATTTCAGGAGCATAGAATATATAGTTCTTTTTCTGACAAAAAAATAGTTTTTGACATCCATAAAAAAAAGATTTTTTTGTAAAGCTTGCATCACATTTTATATGAAAAACAGTTTTGAGACTCGTGTGTAGTTATCTCTACTACTAACTTTCATTTCAAATTTTTGATGAAAAAAGTATTAATATTAATCTACTAGCTTTTATTTAAATTTTTCATGAAAAAAGTATTAATATTAATCGGTAAAAGATGTTTTCAAAATGAAAGTTTGTGATACAATTAATGGCCCTTGATGGCTTTATAAAACATCCATTCATTCCATTTCGCCAATCGAATGGATATGCATTTACATTTTTGTTTATAAACTAGAGCATATTATTTCATATATTTAGCACGATAGGACGTATCATGTGCTTCCTGTAAATCTTACACCGGCATTATAAATCTTTACGAAAAAAAAAGTTTGGAAATGGGAAATAAAAATGGAAAAAATGGGAGATACTCAAATAGATCTGATATACCAAATAATAACCTTACAAAAATATGACCATTTCAATCAATGAATTGTATTGTACTAATATCGTACAATAATAAATATGAAGCTAACAAAAATAAAATTTAAATATTGACCGAAGTAAATTATAAGCAAAGGTATGGATATTCCAGAATACGATAAATCTGATATATTTGAAAAACTTAATCTGAAATCAAATTATTATTTATAAAATATAGTAAAAGAAGATATTTTCTCCAAAGAAAATGTTTATTTTTTAGACATTCTGTACATGTTACATTCATAATAGTTTTAAGAATTACATTATATTTAATAGTAAATGTATTTACTTCATATAGTTATAGTGTGTATATAATATAATATAAGGGAAATACTATATTAATTTTAATCCATATTACAGCGATGGCTAGAAGAGATAATTATAATCTTAGATTTAAGGTTACAGAACAATGTTCTATTGTATGGTAGATTATTCATATTAATTAGAACGGACTTATATTGCAAATATCGGCATTCGCTCATCATATCACACATTTTTTTAAAAAAAGCATAAAATACATAAATCTGGAATCAGATATTTAAATCAATAATTTTCACAATTATTACAAAACAAACTAATAATATTTATAAGTTTTGTACAAAATACTCGTTTATAATTTGTCATCGTCTGGTATTTCTCCATATAAATCATACAGGGTGGTTCACAAATTGTTCTTGTAATTCTAATTATTTCATATATCTTATTGTGAATAAATATTTATTTAGTTTAATATTATGCATGATATTTTATTACGTATTTCGAGTCATGGAAATAATGATAGTTATATTCTTCCAATTAATTTTTTACGTCTTCTGATATATTTGTAGGGCTAAATGCTATCTTAGTTAGTTCAAATTATACATTTTCTAATAAAGCGAGTATTTCTTTATAATATTGTTGAATCATGACCTCGGTTGAATGTCGATAGAAATTAAATTTGAATTCCATATTTTTATTGCATTTATTTGCTAAAATGGACAAAACTTTTTAGCAAAAATTAACAAATTTTTCTGGTGTTTTAAGACGGTTTCAAAAATCATATCATATTCGATGAGATATATACAGTGTGCATTTAGAAACAATTTCTGATGAATCGTATCGACCAAAACATGAAACGGTATCTTAAATTGAAAACTTAACTACATAGTGGAAATATGTCATTTCTTTAAATAATAAATTCAAATTTAAATACAACAATTACATTTAGTATATATCTCGATCTATCTCAGTGATTAATGAAAACGTACAAAATAATATATTTTTATGTTTTAGGTTTTATATGGTAACAAAAATGAATTTCTAGGGACATTCAGCATTTGCAAACTGCAAAAAAACATACGAAATAAAGAATTGCATACTAATATGTGTAATCATCGCGCAAATGTCATAAATACATAACTATATATTACATAATTTGCTGGCTGTACATATTTTTGTGCTAATTCGGCTATTGAGAGATTTGCGACTGATCAATTTCCAAAGTTTTTCTTACTTCATCACACGGATCTATCTCTTAGATATACATTAATTACTTTAATAATTATATAGGTAATAACCGTATTACTATTATTATTAACTAGCTAGACATTGACACATGCTACAATATTATTTATATGGAGTATTATTTTTTTCGATTTTCTCACTTTTTCCTGACATCAGAATCATCAACGGACAATAAATTAATTTCAAACCTATCATATTTATATATCATTCGTGGTTGTTAAAAAAAATTAATATTTTCCTCTCACACGTAAAAAAATATCTGCCGAACACTGATTTCATCGAATGTATCGGCTTCATCAGTGTGTCCCATTGCACGTTTTTATATTAATTCTATTGCTGTCGCCGCGCGAATTTTGAATACAAATTTAAAAAAAAAATTATAATGATCAGTAAATGAAATATTACATATCTCGTAACATAAGCTATATTTTTAAAAAATATAAAACAATTTAAAATTACGTTAAATAGTACGTTATATTAGTTGAGATCACTCGTTTGTCAAGCCAATTAGAATTAGAAGTATGCAATATATTAGCTTGTTTCGAAAAAAACGAAAAAAATTTAAAAGGTCAAATTTGAAAAAAAATTGGAGAATTAAAATTAATGTTGAACTCATAAAGTACTAATTTGACGCAACCTTTGAAATACTAATATTAATTCTTTATATTTTTTTAAATGATATGATTCGTTAAAATTGTAGACACTAAAAATTTCTTTGGCACTAAACCTACTGAGCATACCATCGTAAAATAACCATTTTCTAGAAATATTTTAATTAGATTAAAATCGTTGCATTTAATTTACTACACATGTACTGCTACCAGTAATAAAAATATTGGGTTAGGTTTGAATCCATTAGCCCTAGAAAATGATATTTTTGTTAGTCCTAAATTTACTTATTATTTCGGTCATTATATATAATTTTAATTACATTTAAGAAAATAAACTATCAAATGTTGAAATCAGACAAAATAAATAAAATTTAGAATATAAATACTGTTAGAATATGCGCGTTTTTTCCAAAGAAACAATATTGAAACCCAAGACTTAAAAAGATAATTTTGCTCTGGTAGGTTTAGTGTTATCACGCACGTTGCAAATGTAAAATAATTTTGATAATAATTACCTATTATATATAAAAATAATCACTGGTTAATGTTTCCCTCTAAAATTCATTTTAAAAAAATCTTTGCTATCACAGGCAAATTGAATGGCTGATCCTACTAAAGTATAATCAAACGTATGATAAGATAGTTTTGAATTTTATAAATTTTACTGGAAAGAAATGTATTAAATTACGCTTATTCACATGTGAAAAACTCATAAAACGTAATAATCAATACAGCACACGACACATAAAATATTCGACATGGAAATACAATAAATCTATTTCAAGAATCTAACTTATGTATAAATATACATGTATTTATAAATATGCGTATTTTACATACGTCTAAATAAATTGTATCTTTTTGTGTATCGTTTCAATGACAAACATCCGTTCGAAGGTGGTCGCCGAGGGATCGGAATAATATATATTCCCGACGTAACGTATTGGACAGCCCAAGAATTTTGGTAAAAAAAAGCTTTCAAAAAAAAAATTCGTCACACAACACATAGGAGGATTTTTGTATTAAAATATGCTTTGGGTGGTAATGGAATTAAGCTGGTAATTAACTAGTAACTCGAAGAACGAATGACTTCAGATGTAGGTTTAAAGTCATACTAAACCACTCTACATCAAGTAGAACTGCCAACTTATTGGCAAATTGAAATATGCTTTTTATATTTCCCGTACTAATTTAGATCTCTGCTTTTAGACTTTTGTCGTCAACAATCTTGCGTTTTTGTTAATACAATCAAATAATTTGTACTATATTTAGCTATATTTTTATTGGAAAACTCTATAGTACATGGTTTAAAAATAAATGAATTTTTGAAGATATTAAACAGTATTTTTTGAATAAAAACTGTTAAAAGTACATTCGCAATTAAGCAATACTTGATACAGAGAATAATATTTATAGGCAATAATATTCTTATGACTAAAACACCGAATGATTATAGAAATACTCATCAATGACTCATGTTAGGTAAAGGTAAATAATAAAATAATTAATAACAAATCCTTTTGATTAGTTTAAACATTATTCAAAAGTACTTTGGGAAATATTTATTAATAATAGGTAACAAGACTAATTTATCGTCAACAATTGTCAACTAAATTGCGATGACTCTAAGGTATTTTACAATAAGTTATTAAAAAAATAATAACAAACCCTTTTCATTGGTTTAAAAAAAGGTCAAAAGTAATTTGGCAAATATTTATTAATTGATACAAAAAATAATTTTGTAAAAATTATTATTACGACAAAAATACTGAACGATTGATTATAGAAATGCTAACCCACGCATCGATGCTCTATTTTTAATCTTCAGAGTTGATTTAATTCATTATTTAAATTTAAAATTAATAATAATTTTATTTGTAATGTTATTTACATCCCGCAGGCTATCCGATACGCTCATTTTAATAAATGTCGATGTCCAGGATTAAATATTATTCATAACATCACTTTTCGCGCAAAAATATTATTTCTGTTACCGTATCATGCAAACATTACATTACCCCCTACATGTTATCAGAATGGCTTTAACGGCTGAGAATTAAAAAGCGGTTGGATATGATTAAAGAAAATCAATTCCATTTAGAATGACGGGATTTATCAATTTATTTTAACTAATTTATCTTGTCGTCGCAAACGATAAACAGTAACAATTTTAGCATCAATATCTCACACACCAAAGCCGATGTCACCATTACTGATGACACATATGTGGACCTACCTCAACAACATACTCGGGCAAGTGTTCTAAATAGAAAGTCGGTTAGCATTTGTTTATGAAACTGAAGAAGAGTTTGTCAAACTATTTTATAAAATACCTTGTATTATTAAATATTCAATGCTAAGCAAAAGACGATAACTTGGGTTGTAATTTTGTGAAATAATGAATCATAATATATCTAAATAATATTGTACTGAAAATTGTATTCAAAATGTAGCTATGTTATTAACCACTATAAAATTGAGAAGCCGAATATATAAAAATACAATTACTAATTTCATTTTAACAAGAAAGTAATTGATAGAAAATGAAAAAATTAGTACAATTTGGTATAAGAAAATGTTTGATAAACCAGGGAATAAATATGGTATAAATACTGTTGCAGTATCATTTTTTTACAAAGGATTAAACAATTGGTGTTTTGATAGTTGTTCAAAATGTAATATGTGCTTCAAATTTTATTGTTTAACTCTACGTTAATTCTTTGTAGATATGACGTTGGGTGTGTTTATCAAACCAATAATGTATTCTTTATATATGTTGTTAGAAATCTCTACGCATTATTTTTGTATAAAGAGGTCGCAAATTTAAGTTATAAAAAAAACTCTACATCGACTTCTAGATATTCATCATTGACACGATACACATTAAAGTTATTGGACGCAGCGGTACTATTTCTTGTAAACGTTTCATTTTCAATATTTTAGTTCTACATTGAAAGCTAAAAGCTCTTATGTACAAGATAGTAACTTTCATCATATCAACATGCATGAAATTATTCGTAGATTGCAAATAGTATCAATCTTGATGAGAGCATCATCATTTCTTAATGACACACAAATGTTTTATGTTCTTTAATTTAAAATTTTCCGTATACATAATTTGAAAAAACCTAAATCGACACTTCGCTTCATCCTCGAGCTTCTGTTACATTAAGTACACAAGTGCTAATAAAGCTAAAAAGTATTCATATACCAATTGCATACATTCAACTTACTATTTTTACAGTGTTTACATACTACTATATAATGAGCCGAACTGGTAAAAGTCCCAAATATAAAAATGCAATCACGCTTGATATATTTTCACCGACGAACTGCGAAGGCTTCACGAAACAAAAATGCAATGTTTGAAAAAAGATTTAAAAAATCGCAAACGGCTGGACGAAGTGAATACGCGCACACATAATGAGATAATGTGAACTCACTTTCGATTACATAGCGTCATGCATTATAATGTTATAAATATATGTATTTATGTAAATCTAGTGTAATACAGAGATGTATAATATATATTTTTTATAGTTTTGTTGAGTTACAGAAAATGTAATAATTTGTTAGATATAACTCTTATATAGATTAATAAAAACATTAGTTGTTTTAAGGATTTTGGCTACCCTGACACCAAATTACGTATATGTACGAAGGAGTTTTAAAACTCGCCTGTTGAAGGTAAATGTGTATTTGTATAAGTTGATTTTGTTTCGGTGCATTCGGTTAAAAACGTCGCAAGACACTTCCCCTGCATTTCAGTACTGTGATCTCATACGAACGACAACCATCCAAGAACTACAAAACTCGAATCCGCGCGGAGCGGCCGGGCACTTTCCGGCTGGCTCGTACGTGGAAAAAATACTTTTATTATTTTTGACACTGCTTCACACATAGCAGGCGTTATGGTGCGATACCACATAATGCGGTTTCTATTCTTGGCACAATTTTAGTTTCTTACACGAAACTTTCATACCTATAAATTACCGTCCATCATAATATTAAAATAAAACAAATTTAAGCATCACAAGAATGTTAACAATTAAAAGTACAATATCGTAACACATACACTGATAAAGAAAATAGCGCAACATCTGTCCCAGCATTATGAGACAGTTATAAAATATCTTAAATCGAACGCAACGATTAAAATAAATGAAATATATACAACGAAAATATAATAATAATAATAATCAAATAAAATAATTTCGACAACATAATGCGATCGCTTCTTGTTGTTTACAAAATCAACAGCGACACAAACATCATAACCATACAAACTTAATAATAACGTGGGCACAATAAAGTTAATTGAGAGAAATACGACATCGAGTCATTTCAAGCCGTAGATGAGAACGATGAAGGCAAATCGAAGGTGCATAGTCCACGGATTCGTTTTTTTTCTCTGTATCCTCTATCACTGGCATATCCATAATACAACGCTCTTTTCACAACAGCGAAATCGTCCACTACCGAAAACACACTGTCACTAGGCGTCGAATGCGCGCGATCCTCTTACAAACGTTTCGATTTACACGCGAATTATTTTTTATATATTTATATATAATATATTATATCCTACACATACATCTAAAATCATTATATACTTATTATCTAGTACGTATTTGAGACGACATCGTGTTTTGTGTTGTTCTGTTTTCGAATCATTGCGAATATTGCGCGCAACATTCAAATTACGACGACGGTGGCTGGCTGCTCGACTCCGGCTGCCTGTATTGCTTATGTCGGGACTTTGGAGACCGCCTTCAATAGATCCGCTTGAGATTTATCGACGGCCAGACCGAGACCCGTTGTGCCCGACGACAGTTTGAGCGAGTCGTGGTGGTGATGGAGCGGCGCATGATGGTCCATTTTGTTTGATTTGCCGTCCTGCTGCTGCTGCTGCTGTTGCTGCTTCATGCGATCTTGTTCCTCGCGTTCGCGCCGCGCCTGCTCGTTGATCTCCTTGACCGCACGTAGCTCTTTCTTCAGCTTCATCCTGCGGTTCTGGAACCAGATCTTGATCTGGCGCTCGGTCAGACACAGCGCGTGTGCGATCTCGATGCGCCGTCGCCGCGTCAGGTAATGATTGAAATGGAACTCCTTCTCCAGTTCCAGCGTCTGGAAGCGCGTATACGTCTGGCGGCCACGACGCCTCGGACAACCGTTGGGTCCTGGAAAGAGAAATTGGAAAGAACACGCGGTTAGATGATTCTGGATAAATGATATTTATAACTTACAACTAACACTAATAAAACTACATATAATAAAATAGTACGCCTAATAAAATTTCATAGTACTACATTCAACTACTTTTTGTACAAATTACTACAATTTTTCCAAAAAGTTCAATTCAATCCAAAGTTAATTAAAAGTGCTCAAGCTGTCCCATATAGCAATGCTCTTACAAACGGATATTTTAACAACAAAAATCTTCTTGAATTGAAATGTGCAAAATTGTAAACATATCGGAATATTGGGCAAGTTATAGTTATCGCAAAAAAATCGAATATGAAATTTTTTAGATATCATTACGTTTCAAGTAATTCAAAACATCTTAGTATACCTTAGAAAAGATAAATGTATGTATGTGTGCGTGTGTGCGGATACAATTTTTCGTCGACGATTTCGAGAGTAAAGCCCTATTTCAATGATTCAAAAACATTCGACATTGAGGCTCATTAAATCATCAGCTGTTTTAGAGATTTTAATAATGAATACAAATTTTAACTAAATCATATATTTTTCTTGAGAATTGTAAAATTTCCGCAAGAAATAAAGAACGACCTTATGACCTATCCCCGAATGAAAGAAATCTCTTTATATCTGAAAACCATCCATTACATCATGTCATCAAATATTCATCCGAAAACCAAGTCGAAAATTGATACAAGTTTTCAGGATTTAGATGTTGTGCTGTGATACGAACTCTGAATTCTGAGTGTGGAATTTTAATCAACTGTGCAACCATAACAGCTTTTTTTCTAAGAACTCACAGGCATCATATGCTGAAATCTAATGGAGAATCCATTCAATTAAAGAGATGTAATGCGCTATCGGGAATTAATTACACAAATAGTTATATTGAACATCATTGATTATAACGAGTGATAAAGATTATTTTAAAAATATGTAATGGACATTGAATGCATAAGTACATATTTATATTAGTTTATGACTATATCAACACCGCATTATGAATGATTACGATATTATATCATTGAATGCAATTTATTTCACTTGAATTTTTAGCATATACTTATTTTCGATTGAGTTTTTGTAAAACTGTCCTTAATAAAATGCTAAATATTTCTATGCCGTTTATAATCTTTTTAATAACTCTGCACAAACAAGAAAATAAAAACTTCTAAAAAATCCTTATTATTACCTAATAACCCTGACAAATCTTCAAAACATGTTTCAAAAAAATCGACTACAGAACAACAATTAACCACAATCTTCTTTTACAACGGTTGTGTAAACCTAGACGCAATAAAAACGAAATTTTAGAGAGTTGTGTTTAAAAAGTACGTAAAAATCCTTTACATCAGTTGATTTCCGAAAAGGTTAACTTTCTAAAATTATATTGCATGCGATCTTTTGTGTAAAAAATCCTTTTCGTAATAAAAAACAATATTCGCAAACTTTCACTCTACCCTTTTTCTTAAGTAATATTTTTTACAACAGCTCGTGCAAATTTTCACTTATTTGACAAGAGATATAGGTATGAGCGGGTAATAAAGCTCTTTGTTCAATAGACGGCAATAAAGCTGAGGAGTCGCAAACAGTTTTTTCCCTTTTCGAAAGTTGTAAATACGAAATTTTATAACTGTATTTAAAAAACATTTTTGACTTTACTAGGCATCAGATGCACACGAGGAGAAAAAAATCAAACTGTGTAAGATTTACTTAAATCACTGTTAGATGACTAACGTATAACGCATCATAATTAAACTAAAATAATTTTGTAAAAATGAACCTAAAATAATAACAATGATTCGCCGATCAACGTCGATTAAAGATAATATTTGCGTTTACATGTATACATATTAACATGCACCTATTCATTTTTCTAATTTTACTAATATTATCAATAAAACATATGATTACCGAATTGGATTTTTTGACGAAAACAAACAGTGCTATTGGCAAAAAATGAATAAATTACTTTCGTTGTGTGTTCGTTGCAACATTAACTAGAACTTTTGTTACGTTTTGTTGTAAATTTTGTTAAAAAAATAAAGCAGAGATCAATGAGTGAGGAAACAAATAACTTTACTCTTTGAATATAAGATAAAAGTAATTATAAGACTAGATAGCAAAGCATTTGCATTGTAATTTGGTCAACTTTTTTATTTCATACTAATAGTAGGAACTAGTACCTGGTACTATACTACACTAGTACCTACTACTAAATTTCGTTTTATGTATACGATAGGAGCAATTATACACATAAATAAAACGCATGAACTTATACACAGTAGACTGAAATTTTATAATCCCTTAATACGTAACATTTGTCGACAGTTTATTAATTTCAGTCCTTGGCCGCATACGATAGAATATACATATCGTCATATGACGCTTAGGTACGCGTAGCGATTATATTTAAGCCAGCTCGTCTCTAAATGAGTACATTGCTCCGAGGGTAATGCCAAACAGTCTGCGTGTGTCTACAAATCTCAATCATATGGTATTAATATTGGAATCAAAATCCTGTTCATTGTCAACTGTGACGCATTAGATTCATTATCTATTTTTAGAGCAGAGAATATAAAAATATAGAAAATATAATGTAACATTTAGGTAATGGATTAATTCTTTGATCCATGTCAAAGACACGTTTGATATTAAATTTGATTAAAATAATATTTGAACGGAAGTGATATTAAATTTATTTAAAAACTTCGTAGTTAGAAAAAAAATAGAATATATCAGAGAAAGAATAAAAAGAAACTAAATTTTATTTAAGTTTCTCTATTTCAATCCGGGTGGATTGGCTTTCAAACTCGACATTTATTTTTAGGTGCGACCACAAAATTTGCTGATATTCAGAATGGCAAAAAAAATTTCTCCATAGAATAAATAGCCAAATGATGTAAAATCGAAAGCCAATAATAAAAAAAGTTTTTCTAACCTATGTAAAAATTGATTGCCATCCAAACAGTAACTTGCAAGAGAAAATTTGAGAAGAAAAAAAATGTTTTTAGGTCTGTGTGTAAAATAAGTTTATTAAAAAAATATTTTTTAGTAATGTAGTACTTTGTTTTGTTTTTGTTGTCATTTATGTGAAAACTGAACTGTGATAAAATTTCAACTACATTGATCATAGATGTCTTGAATTAGAAGCAAATTGAAGATAAAAAACCTGTTTTTTTCTCTTTACCTTTCATATGAATATTTTCTATATTATTTTTTTATTTTCTTCTTTAAGCTCTTTTTATTTTTATTTATGTATAAATTGATCAATATTTATACTCAATTGTAAATTGATCAATATTTATTTTGTGGATATTCTGAATTTTGAGTGAACTAAAGACCATTTTAGATCTATACGTGTAAAATAAATTTAATGAAAAATGGATCATTGAAATAATAATGATATCTACTCTTCTTTTTCTTTTAGTACTTTTTTATTTTTATTATGATTTATGTTCAAATTTATAAAAACAACTTATAGATTTATTTCAAGTACGTTTGTTGGTCGTTGATATTTGGAACAAACTGAAGCAGAAGAAACTTTCTGTAGATCTATACGCATAATTTGAATTTAATAAAAAAAATCATTGAATAATTTTGGTTTCTATTTATCTATCAATTTTATCATTTATGATATCTATTCTATGTATCTTATTTCTTTCTCTTAGTACTATTTAATTTTTGTTGCCATTTATGTATAAATTAATCTATGCAACATATAAACTTATTACAAGTATGTTGGTTGTAACAGAATTATGATAAAACAATGTTTTAAAAATCCTTAACAAAATTTTAGATTTTTTTTAATTCTAAACTTAAAAATCTGTCGACATTTATCATGTGTATTATGTATTTTCAATAGAGTTGTTTTTAGGTCATTGACAGTGAAACAATATTTTGTAGATAATTTTCCTAAGAAGTGTAAATGTGAAATGAGAAGAAACTAATAATTTAGCAAAATTGATTACTTAGCGTTGAAGAGAGCAACAGGATACTTTTTGCAATTACGTATATCTATTTCACTTCTTGTTTATTGTAGAATCTAAATTTGCTTTAGATAGACACATATTCTAGATTCAAAAATTCAGAGACATGTGAATTTGACAGCTTATTTGAATATGCTGTCTTAGACAACAGAAATTAAATCTGAAGGTGTTTTAGAAAAATGAATACTTAAAAAAGTTGAAGCTATTATTCATACAAATCATTCCTCAAAAAAATCGTACTCGACTCGGTCAATGCATTCTGGAATCACACAAATCCTCGTTTGAAACGTTGAAATATTCAAGCGACTTTAGCAAAACAAACCAAAGCATTTCTGAAAGATTTTAGAAAAACATCGATGCAGTTTTCGAATGCATCGGAATGCGCACACACGACCACATCGAATAGACGTAATTGTGAGACCTGAATACGGAAGTAGCATTTCGACTTCGTAGTATGTATGTGAGATTTGGTTTCAGGCATTTGAAAATGTCCTCAGGGGTTTTTAGTAGTTTCACAGGCTATGGTACAGTTACATGTGGCACAGTAAGAAAATATCAATACTAATCGTTTGCTAATAATAAATAATTATTATGGGCGTTGTACCAGAAGGTAGGCTCATTGGCTTACAATTAGTTGAGCGCCTACGCGAATCTAGAAATTCTAGAGTGTTCAAAATTTATAATTTAATTACATACTATTTTCCGTTGTATATTTTTACACACTCATGTTGGTAAACCAACCGTAGCCAAAATTACGCATTTGAACATATCGATTACCAATATTAATGCCATTAAATTACTTAAAATCTGAAGATATTTGTAAATAATATTGTGTATTATTCGTTTTTTAATAAAACCTGAACGACTGTTAATTTATACCGACAAATAATTAATTAGCTATGCCATGCTATGTAAAAACAACATCGCTCAATATTTTATAAAAAAAACCAGTATTTAAATATGGCATAGTTGAATATATAAAGATCATCATATTTTAGAAATAATTTTATTGAATGTTGTTAATTATGTTTTCTTTTGTTGAAGTTAAAAATATAATTTCTGGCCTATATTTGCCAATGCAGTAGATACACACATGTTGTTTCTCAAACGAGAATTATATATACATATTTTTAAATATGTTACGAGCATTTAATAATTTTATTAATATTCAACTTCCTTCTCTAGATCTTTTTTATCATAAGTGCTATTTGGCTAAAAAATTACATTATCAATAGCACTTTTTTAAATAAACAGATATAGAAAACCTTCAAATAAAAGACATAATAAAAACAAGATTAAGAACGATGAAGATTAAAAAAATACAGGAATGGTGGAAAATCATGAAATAAATTGAATGAAGATAATATACTTAAGATTAATTGCATTCTAGTGAGAAACATATTAAAAATAATGAAGTAATATTTCATAATCTAAAAATGTTCGAATAGCTTTTTTTTAATTTTTGAAATTTTGACTAGTCTTTCTGCAATTAAAACCTATACCATGTTTTTGCAATTTTTAAAATCGCTTCAAAAAACGTTGTAAGGTAAATTAAAAAAACGGACAACAAAAAAACTAATTATTCCTAATTAACTAATTATTGTAACTAATAACGATTCCCAATTTCTAAATAGCTTTCTATTTATTTGTTATGTTTTTATGAACCTGTTGTTTGTTGTATCTATATATGTATTTAAATATCTTTTGGACGGGTTTCAACATAAAAAAATAAATTATTATTTACATTAAATTGTTAATTATAAATGAAACATAAACATATATAACATGAAACATAAACATAAAGAAAAAATAGAAAAATATACTATTAGCGAAGCGAATTTTCTAACGAAAAATTATCTATTTTGGAAAGGTACAAATTTTAATATAATACTAAATAAAATGGATTTAATTATGTGCGTTAAATATTGAAAATAAAAGTTTCGGAAGCTCAATAAGTATATATATATATTGTGTACCGCAACACACGTGCATTTGGGACGAAGATGCGACGGCATGGGCATTAAAATGGCCGCCGACGTGCGAGAGAAAGAGACAGAGTCGGCCGAGTCGAAGATACCGAACTCTACACGGATCACGGATGGCTCTTTGCCCCTGTTGTCGTCATGGCAACTACCCTATGCGTCTCCGGTATTCCTGTAAACTGGCACCGTGTCTTCTCCATTTGTATGTCGCAAGGGTAAATCCTTATAAATCACTAGCACGCCATGCTGTTGGCATTATTTACGGATGCTTTGTCGACCGCAAGAACTCCTCGTATAGGACTCATGAAACAAATACACGATGGTAAAAGAGAGCGTGGACACTGTCATATTAAACGGCACTGAACGATAAAAATATTCTTAAAAATTTGGAGAACTTAAATAGGGTAGACCGGGGCTGTAAGGTCCGCGGGTAAAAAGGTTCACCACCGATATCTCAAAAACAAGTTAAGTTACGAATTTTTTCAACAACAATATTTGAAAGTAAAGAGAAGAAGATTTATAACCAGCCATCAAATTTATTCTTATGACTTATAAAAATCGAAAAATAAAGAAATATTTGGGGAGCTAAGGCCTTATTGTAATAGGGGTAAGTAGTAACAGGCGTTTTTCAATATAATCTAAAATGATATCAAAATATTTTTTGTTTCAATTGAACATGTAAATAGTCCTGCATAATATTGTCATAGCTAACTGTCCCGCAGGCCGATGCAATAAACAGAACTGTGCAGATGCGTCATATTTGACAATTTATATAAAATTGATCTATCATAAAGTTTCGATTGGCATTGTTATTATCGACTAATTTAATATTTTATATATCTCATTTCGTTTCAAATTTATCAATATTTGTGTAACAATTTTCGTGATAGCTGAATTGTTTGAGAAATTTGAAAAAGATCACACTTGAGGTTAGTTGAAACAAAATTTTGGGGCTAGTTGCGACTAAGATGCAAGTGAAGAAGATTAGATAGAATTAGTTTTAATTTGTATGATGTTGGCACATGTAATGTTCTTGAAAGTAAACAATAAATTATCAGATGTATTATTGTCGTTTTTATGACATTACTGCTTGCCCCGGTAGATGTTACAACTAACCCTAAAAAGGGATTGAGCTGTAACACTTTATTTTGAAAATGATTAATTGTGAAATAATAAACAATAGTTAAAGCATTTATCTAGCTTTATTTCGCAAAAATATATTTAGTGGATCTCAAGTTACAAGCCCTTAGCTGCCCCATATTATATGAACTATATCTTATTTCATTATATCCAAACATTCATCACTAAATATACGTTTTAACAAAATTCTCATCAAACGAGTTCGACTTGCATTTTCTACTCGATTTTTTTCATTCTCAGACTTTTGTATACGATGGAATCGTTCCATCCCATGTAATGTATCACCGCCCATTGTCTTGCCTTTCTGGGACCAGTTTTTAGACTCACACAGTCCACCACGCTTGTCCGTCAAATGTATTTCGTTTTTTTTTTATTTCTATTTTTTTGGTTTCTGTTACGAAGCTGCAGGTAGAATGAACAAATGGTTGTTTCAAAAAAAAAACTGAAGATTTTTATCGTTATTTATTTATTGCGGTTAATGGTTGTAGTATTGTCACGTAAATACTGCGGCGTATTGAGAAACAAACGAATGATATATGATTATTGCGGGAAAGTCAATCAAAAATATATAAATGGATCCTTTTGTTAGAAAGTCTATAAAAGAATAATTTTATAGATAATAAGGCGTTGTATAATGTTAAATAATTGTTTAACTGATAATTGTTGAAAACGACAATGACAATAATATAGAATCTTAGACTTTCATTGATAAGTCTAATAGTGAAACCTTTCTGTATGTATTCAAAATTATATATATTTTCACATGTCAATTTGTAATATGAGGATCTACATATTCAAAAATGTAAATGTGAGGATCTATATTGTCAAAAACGTCATTCCTGCAGAATCTCTACAACAATGAACTTTTTGCTTTTAAATAAAGTTGTAAATATTATTTTTGTATTTGAAAATCAAGAAATCGTTAATAAATGGAAGCTTATATTTAATGAATACTGAATACTGAACACATATTGTTTGTATTATTTCAAATGTGTTATCAAGTTAACCAGTTAACTGTGGCGCATTCATACAACTGTGCGCGCACTTTGGTATCGTCAGAATTGAAGTGAAATGTTGTTTTGGAAGTGAAATGCCACTTACAGCAATTGATTTTATATCGACATAGTATAAGAATATTTGCTTCGAAATATTCTAAATATTGATATTGATGATATATTGAATCTATTTATCAATGATAGTATTGACTGATAGTATCTTGAAATTTGAAAATATGCATCGTTTTTTCATTTTCAAAAATTGCAATTTAAATAGCCAGTGTCAATGATTTATACGTATGACAAGCATACTCGTCCATACAGAAAATTTCGGTACTTCTCCATCACAGTTTACTGGTAAATAAGGCAAATAGTCATGTTTTTGTGTGTATTCAAAATGATACATATTTTCACATAACCAGATATTTAAATTTGAATATTACAGAGTATTCTAACAAAGTAAGCTGCAGTCGACAACGACCGCTTCTATTGTTGAATGCACGATCGCACCGTATCAAGTGACAATGAAGGCATTCCCTGACTATATAGCGTTTCTCTGTCCATATTTCACAAACCATACTCATATTATTACGAGCATGTTCAGATCATGGTCATTTTATGGAGATTCTATAAACCCAAACGAGTATATTCGTCAATCATAGAGTAAGACATTGGACCTGTTTATTCCCTGGCAGTCTCGTTTTACCATGCTTATGAGAAAACATGATCAGGTTATAAAAAATTTAAAAACAGCAAAAACACATTTTTACAATGATGAATTAGCTGCGAGTTTTAGTTTTTGTGATATAATTGGTTTGATTTCCACAATATAATTGCTCAAAGTCAAATTGGACCTTTGTACCCGCCCCACCGTACATGTAAATATAAGTGTGTGAGAATTGCTTTCTAATTAAATTATTAACAGAAAATGTCAATTAACTTTTTATAGTAAATGTGCTACAAACTACAGTCAAAATTGCAATCATACTAAAAGTAAATATTCCCATGTTTCAAGTATTGCAGAAAATTCACTTAGAATGTCGTTGCTTTGCACGTAAACAAGTTCCGCACACACAAGCAACTTAGAGATGATTACAGGGCACCAAATGAGATACCAAGAACCAGAATTAGTATAATATAACACAGAAAGGATTGACGATCGGATGCACACATAAATACATTGAGGTTACAAAGTAAGCGAAATGTCAAGCACAAAAATAAAAACAGGGAATAGCATTCTCTCCCATCAAACGAGCCAGGATTTGATTGTCGTCCATTGTGACGTTTGAAACGCGATCTGATCTGACGACAAAATAAATTATTTTTCATTGTGCTGATTCTGAATGTGATAATAAATTATACGCGAACCGAAATAATGGGAGCTTTTGACCAATGTAGAGAACAACTATATTCAAAAGCTATAAAATTTTACATTCTTACAATGTTGCATTTAGCTTATTAAATAATGGGTCAGTAGTTGTAAGACATAAACGTGAAATATTTGAATATGGCAATATAAACTGCATAATATCGTAACTTTTTTTTCAATAACTGCAACTATTCCATACGCAAGCAACATCAGCAAATTTTTGGTAGTTCTTTCTGAAAGTTACGTGATCCCATAAAAAAGTAATTAATATTTTTCACTTTGTATACATTTAACATCTAATTAATTATACAATGCATACAATCGCATATTGACAATCGATTATGCAAATTAATTTTACAACATAAATCAAACAATGCAGATTTAATCACAAAAATGATCGCATCTAGGAACACGACTGAGACTGAATATTAAAATTAACACAAATGGCGTTATGTTATGTATTATCACAATCCTTCATCGTTTTGTTAATGACGCAATGCAGTAGTAGACCGAGCCATAAAAATACTTAACAACGCGATTTCTTGTATATATGCATGCAAAGGTAACATGAAAAAAACTTTATTCGTGTTTATAAAGTTCTACATCAAGAATAAATTAAGGTAATTTAGAGAAATGTCAACAAGGTAAAAATTGATTGAAAAAGAATTACGAAATAACAATTCAGGGTTCAGGAAGCATAATTTGTGTCATAAAATAATGTTTTACCTAATATAAATTTAGTAAAATGAATTATATATTTATGTTGCATTTAAAGATGATTCAAATTACAATTTCTGTCACGAAGTCGTGTAAATCAAATGAATACTCGGTTTGAAGCGGCGGCGAGCGTTGATAGTGAGGCCATTTCAATTCACAAACAAATAAACATGCGATCATACTGTTTATTTAGAAATACAATATGTACACACATAACGGCATATCTTACCGACACAGCGAACCGTGTAATTAAAACATTGAAGGAAATTTCCAAGCAATTATTGAAAGAATAATTATGGATAAAACCATTAATAAATCACAAACATCTGTATTAAATAAATATTTTAAAAATTAATAAAAGTGGTAAAATTTTTTACAGATATGTGAAGTCGCCTTTTACTTCAATATTTATCATTGTGCTTTAAATGATTGCGAATTCAAATATACTACACCGCTGTACAGCAGTGTCATTCCTTAGAAAAAAAAACTATTGTCGAAAAGGGATATGGATACATTGTTAAAATGTATGTAATAACAAACATATGAATGTCACGTAGTGTAATTAATATTGTATTATTAATGCGTCCATTTGAGTCCTAATCAAAAGGAGAATGATTTGAAATAATGCTATCATTATTTTCTTTGAACAATTTAGAGATTCATTTTGCTGAAGCGTTTTCATGCAACAAATATGGACATTGTTAATTCCGGACGTCGATATCTCACGAAATTCCTAAACTTGTCCGCCAAAAAATTGGATGCTTCATTGATCATTACAACAGTAGTAGTAAAGACTGTTTGAATGTGCCCTGAGCCAATATTGAATGAAAAGTTTATAGTTTTATTGGAATGGAAATATAAAGATATCAAAATATCAATACCAACGAGAGTGAATATTTGCAACACGTTAATCAGAAAAAAACCACATGGGTCATGGAAACTTTATTAGATAATTTCGTTAAAGAACATTTACAGTATCGAAGAAAAAATTTATGCCAAAATTCCTGGAAAATACTATTTCTTGTGTCACACATGTGTGATTGATCTTATGTTAACACTTTTTTTTCACGAAACCAAAGAAATGTTTAGGTTTTGTTCCTCCCAAGCTTTCGTTAAATATTGCAAATGTATTGTTTGCGTCGGACATCTGTAATTTGTGTCGCCTTCTTTCTACCAAATACCAAAAAGCCACATATGACTGACATGACAATTACCGTGTTTATGGATTAATATCAGGATTATAATAATCAAAGAATTAATAGATGAGTGAAAGTAAATGTAACTTAAACAAAATTCTTAATTCAAGTTATTAAAGTAAGACCAAATAACTTTTATTGTTCAAAAAATCCGTAAGCTCTCTATCTACACCGCTTTCATCGAGTAACTTGTGCATCTGTACGTAAGTACAAGCAATACCGAGGAGTTGAGTGTTGAATTCAGTTTGTTTACAAAGTGCGCGTTTTTATGTCATCCTTATGTGTGTTTTATAGTGCGGACGTTTATCGTCGCGCATATATTGCATAACACTATAAATTCTGATGACCTTGAGACGAAAGTTAATGACCCATTAGGGTATTTTATTACGGCATTTGAATCGAGCGGTTTTGTATATGAAGAGCGGAACGCGTGGCGCGGCTTAGAGTCATCGTGATCGCGTAGCGTAGCGCACTACGTTGACGTAAGGCGTGGAATTAAGAATAGATAAATTGATGGCACGTTGACGTTGTTGAAAAATTTATAATACGACGATTGTTGTTTTTACTATTGTTTTATATAGTCACATCCGAGCCTTGCGATTGGAATGTCTCATAATGTAATTAACACGTTAATCGCCATGTCAGTCGTATGTGTCTGACGCTAAGAAGTTCTACATGAGCCATGATAGACATAGATCACTGACAAACGGACTGGAGAACTTTTTGGCTTGTCAAGAAAAACAGTTTTAATATAGGGCCATTTCAGTTATATGTGTGTAAAATAACAAAGAAGTATTTTCCAGGAGTTTTGACGAAAAAATTTTTTCTTTCAAACATTTATACATTTTTATCTAAATTCTTTAATAGTTACCATGGCCCATGTGAAATTTTTTTGATATTATCGTGGCGTATAACGTGTTAATGCGATTAGTTAGTACTATTCAAAAGTAAATCATTATTTAAAGTTCCTAAATGTGTCTGCGCTTACTTTAGTAAAAGTTAAGTAGTAGTATTTGCATAAGAATGAAGTATCATTATTTTAATTAATACTGTTCTTATCGAGTTGAATGAAAACTGATTCTGCAAATCGTCTTTGTCAAATGCTCGACTCATAAAATAAAAGTATTACTGTTAAGTTTAATATATTCGTTTATCATAGTACCTAGTACTACCCTTGGTTTTCATTTTATGAATAATCATTTAAATAAAATAGTTTTTCTAAGTTTTTATTTTTTACTCGCTGGTTTTAGTACGAAACTAGGTGAAAGTATTAAACCTTTTCACAACCTTGATTGCATGTACAAATTTTAATGGCATTTTCCAAAAAACTTTAGAACATTTATTTTAAAGGAGGGTCTTTCAAAGTCGACAAATTTTGAACAGTGTGTTTTATATTGTTTGAACAACCCAGATTTAGTTTCGCCCAACATTTTCAAGCATCAAATATCGACAATATCTAGTGAATCAACACCTAGGCTTTACACAAAAGTACCTCTTCTAAATGTGCTGATGCTCTAAATTTGCTATATTATAATCGTTAAAAAAGAATTACTTCATGACGTTAAAAAGAATTACTTCAATGAGAAATTTTTACTAATGAAGATTTTTTGACTCGTTATTTAGTTAACCCAATTAACCATTTTTAATCGTTTATTCTGCAGTATTTTATTCAATTTTTTATGCTGCTGCCTTTAATGACGTCTTTAACCTGGAAGTTAAGTCTGTGCGAATAGTTTCATTGGTTAAGTAGCAGAGAACATTCACTGTAGTCCTTAGTATTTTTAAATTACGATTATAGTTTAGCATGACTATAATTATAACATATATGACTATAATTTCCTCATTAATCAACCTAATACAATATTTACAAATTCCTTTATATTTGCAAAATTTAGCTTTTTAAGCAAATTTTCCTTATTTTAATCCGAGCTTGTATGACGTGTGTATGAATAATACAAGGCTATTTTCTGCATACGAGTACGTATTTAGATCACGTCATTATACACATCAACTGTTTTAAAACACACGATCATTAGTAGTTTGTTTTAAGTTTTGCCGAAACATGAATTAAAAATATATAAAACATCCGAGTGTTTCGAGCAAATCGATTCGGAATAATACGAAAATCAAAATTACTAGTAAAATAATACAGATATTTATAATAGGATTAGTTGAATTACACCAGGTGATGTAGTAGCACGACCTCATTTATTCGTTGACAATAAGACTAGCTTTTATAGACCTCGTATATTAATATTATCAAATCAGTCGTTATTCCGTAATCACTTTCACAATTCTGTTATATTTTATAGGAATTTATGTCGTTAACCTAGAGCTGCTAACGTAATATATACATATAAGAAAGTCATAAAAATAGAGAGAATTTACTTATTTGAAACAGGTAAGTATAAACAAAAACGCTTTTACAGAAATTAAATTAATATAATTAATAAAATTAATATAATTCCCGCATTAAAATAATTGCTTACAGTTCATATGATATTTTGCTATAGTCTAAGTGTTAAATTTTGATCCGTTGAAGCGTTGAAATTGTCTGGACTTAAGTCTAAACGTTAGGAAAATAATGAATTTCACAGAATAAGGTTTCCATAAAAAACATATCATGACATTAAATATAATATCAATCAAAATTATTAATAGTGAATTGAGCATTATTTAGAGCACGCAAGTGGCGGACATAGCTCAGAGGTAGCATGTCCGACTCACATGCCGAAGATCGTTGGTTCGATCCCTGGCGCTTCCAATTGTAAAAAAAAAAAAAAAATATCAGAATGTATAGAATTTCAATTGTAAGATGTATGTTAAAAATGATTAGAATGTATAAGATATTAGAATGTATAAAATTGAATTGAATTGAAATAAAAAAATGAAATAGTAAAGAAGTAAGAAGATAATAAGGAAGAATGAAGTTAAGTTTAACTACGTAAAAGGAATAGGATTTATGTGAAGAAGATAAGTTGAAGAAAGTATATAGTATAAGAAGTATAGATTGAATATGATGTAAAATAGTATAGAATGTAAATAAATGTTGTAGGTGGCTAAATGCTCAGAGTAAGCGAAGCCAAATAAAATTAAAAAAAATAAAAAAAATAAAAAAAAAAATAGAGCACGCAAAAATTATGTATACCTACATATAGAATACAAAATCCAGTGCATATAAAATCCATATTATTATGGCTTGTGAAAAGGAGGTCATTTAAAGTAATAAATTCAATAATTATGGGCCATCTATTTTTTTTTGCAGCCACGGTTATGAAAAAAAAATCATCAAAACAAAAGCACAAGATCATAGAAATAAAACAATCTGTAGCCACATTTAGTGCATAAACAAGAAACAATAGTTCATTGTTTAGAAAAACCTGGGTATGTATGTGAACATTAAAAATAGATCATATTATTTGTAAATAGATAAATAAAGTTAGTTTGCATACAATATTTAAATGCACAAAAAATATAAATATTAAATTTTAGCAATTTTTAACAAACTCTGACAATGAAAAGGACAATAGATTTACAGTAATGGAAATTGGTAAGAAAGTTAAGTCAATTTATTGATAAATTGATGTTTATTTACATGTCAAAAACTTTCCCTAGTGTAAAGTGCATTTTTATCGTTCTTTCCACACTTTTTTTTATCCAAAATCTACAAATTCTAAAAATAATAAAACATGTGCAGCACATCACTAACACTAATGTGCACTTAAATATCACAGAGTCATAACTCATTTATTTTTTTCGAGTAATGCAATATTTATAGTACTCGTTATGTAGGGTCAACGTTAAAGGATTCTATGGCATATTTACGGTACTTCGGTCTTACACATGAAAGAGTTGAATATCTGGAAGATTTACAACGCTTTTTGTCCTACATCGGCCGCAAGTCTCAATAATTGCTCGAAGGGTTTTTTTGCCCGCTTTGCGCGCATTTAAAAGTTTTTTTGGTGTCCGATGCACTAGAGATGATTTACCACGGCCATTATTTTATTAGGGTTATATACACATATACGAATATAATTTACGGACACGAACAGCCGGTCAAACATTATGTCCTTCGGGTTGTGTCCTTGCAATTAGATGCAACTGGAAAAGTGCCCTGACGTCACGAACGGGACGTCAACCGCTAATTGAAATGTATGTCAAGCAAGATGAATGCTTGACGGTGAAGTTTCATGGACTTTTAATATTCAGATTTTTTTTACAAAATCCAAATAAAGCGTACGAGTTATGAGCAGTGGTTGCAAGCAGCTGACACATTTGGAATGTTGAAAAGTAGAGCATACGAGAATATCTGATTTGAAATATGGATTTTAATAGTAATTCAAAAATTTAGTTTTATGAAGAAATATATTGAAATTAATCTGTTCTGTACATATATTATCTTGTATGGGGTGCATGAATTAGTTACTTAGTTGCCTAAGAGTTATGGTAAGACGCTTCTAGTAAATGTTAAATACTAATCCAATATACAAGTTTGTACATATTATCTGCAGACTAAGTTAATAAATTTATTATGTTAGAGAAAAACTGATTTTATAAAATAGTATAAATATAAATTATGAAAATTCTAATAATGGAAAATTCATTTATATAAAAAAAAATCCATAAAAATCTACTAGCATATCTGAAGAAGTAAACAAGTTTGTAAATTTTAAATATTTAATTTTTTATAATTATATAAATAATTGATCATAAAATATTATTACTTATATATATTATTAATTTATAAATTTAAAAAAAAAAACGCCAATCAGATAATAAAACTCTGATCGTGATCCACATATGAAACCGATGATAAAAGACAAAAACAAATTAAAAAAAATCACAATTTAGCAATATTCTACTGTTTCTCTAATATTGAATTAAAAATATAAAAAACAATTATCATAGATATTAGGTTAATAATTAGATAACTATACAAGTTCTTAATTCCATGCATTTATCCTACATGATCCAACATCAACGACGCCTGATATGTCGTCAAAATGTTAAAAACCAAAGATTGTAATCAGATTACTAAATAAATTATAATATCGAAATTCTTTGACGTCTATGCAAACGTGCAAATGTTAATATTATTTTACTTTACACAAATGTGCGTGAATACATACAATATAAATAGTAAATCCGCCTATATAAATCACCAAAAAGCGTTGCTCTTAAAACTAATTTTATGTAAATGGCGGTATATAAATTCCCAAAGCAGTTTTAATTCATAAGACCGGCGTTTGAAAGAGATAATTACTGTTAACGATCAAAACATATGGTTAAAAGTAACAGTTATCTTTAAAGACAAAAAATTTAACCAGGCATTTCGTTGAGTGTCTGAAAATAATATTATAAATATAGATGAAAATGAATAATTTTAAAAATTAAAAAAGTGTAAATTATAATAAAAAAACTTTAGCTTAAAATCGATTAGATGTGACTGAGTAAACCTTAAAAAAAGAATTTTCGAAATCCTGGAATTTCTCTGAAGTACAACGCTTTGGCTACTCTAGTGTACATGACTCAAAACATTGAACAAATTCTAAATATTTTTGTGAGATAAACAGATGCAGATTTAATTAACATAAAAAATACTAAATTATTCTATAATCATTTTTTAATTTAAATTGGTCAATTTTGAGATAAATTCGTATAATCGATCATTTAAAAGCAATATTTCATTAAATAAACTACATTACGATTCTTGATTTAATTAACTGAAATTAACCTTTAACCGATTAGAGTGAGTGACATGTTTATCACAAGATAAGAGCTAATGCAGTGTCATGAAATCATCTCAGCAATTTTCTAGTCGAGTCTAGACTCTTGTTTTCTCATTTCCCTTCGAAAAGTCCGAATTAACTTTACTATAACTTAGACATAAAAAGTTTGTTGAATGACCCCGGTGAAAAAAGACACGATCAACTTTCTAATAAATTGCTGACGGATGCAAAATGATTTTATCATTCTTTCGCCAAATATAGTGCTGGGATACACATCAAATAAATAATCATCGTAAAATTGTCAGTTATCTACCCATATCGCCCGCAATTGTATTTAATAATTACATAATAATAAAAATTTAAATTATTCATTGGCGTTGTAAAATATTTGCATATATATTAAGCTATTGTATGGTTCTAATCTGCACACATAATATTAATGAACAATCAATGAAAGATACAAAGTAGTATTTATTACAATAGTCCGTCTGTATTCAGCGAGGTCAAATGGCTGCAATTGTAGGAACAATGTTTGTATATTTCAATATAGTATCATCCTTCACAAATTATTATTTTGTGTGTGTGAGCTTCAATTGGATGTTTCATGAATGAATGGATGGACGACAATTTCAAGATAAATTTCGAGCGAGTCAAATAGCTATATTTGTTGCTTGTAGTTGCTTCTTTTATTAAAACCCTGCTAAGAATGGTTACTACTAAAAATTTATTGCAGGATTATCAGATGTAATGGTTGCTTCTTGGGATTTTATCAATGCAATAGTTTACGACCACCATTGACAGAAAACACAGAAGACAAAATGGTATAATTATGTATATTAAACTAAAATACTCAAAAAACGTAATTTTAGTAAATGAATATTTATTGGGAAAGCTCATTGTAAGTGAAAACCAAGTAAGTATATGTAGGTGGTGAGCTCCAATAATTTGATTTAAGAATTTTGGTAAGACTCCCAATTTACAGTCAGAAATGTTTATGATAAAATTGTTTCTATTGTTTTATTAAAGTTGCATTTATTTAAATGATAACTGTCTACAATAAATGTCAAAGATACATATAGATTTGAAACTTTAGTTTGAATTACGAAAATGTAAACCTACTAATTATATCACGTTTTTGAAAATATGATGACGCCAAATGTTCTTGATCCGACTTTTAGTTAGTATGTAACAACTGAATACGTCACGTTTTCAAGCACGTTGCTTATTTCTATCACGAAGTTTCAAATGATTTCCCTCTAATTATCTGCAAAAATTCTTTGATGTTTTGAACATCAATGTTACGTTCCTATAAAACGCGTGTGAGGTCTGCCAGTTTTCTATTAGTTGTATACGATATAGAAAATTTCGTAAACGGTAGAACAAAATAAACAAAGAACACTTAAAAGTTGTTTAACATCGCTTTTCACAAGCCGAAATATTTAGCCTTGGATATTTTTCGAAATGAAAGCAACGTTTATTATTTTTCAAAGCAATTAGTGGTATGCTTAAGCATTTTGAAAAGAATTTTTGATAGCACACGATTCCGTAATGCATTCCATAAATAATTAGATATATTTATGTGTGTGAAGCTTACAAATATGATACATTGTTGTCTATTTTCGATGTACTTGAACATATATTTATTAGAAGTAATGTATTCTAGCTCAAATTAACGTAATTTATGAGATTTCTGATACGATGGAAGTGCACCTAAAATTCTTACGTGTAAACACAGGCAAAGTCAAATAAATTATATAGAAGATTGTTACATTGACCATTATTTGCTAAAATGAGAATAATGAAAAATATAATTCAACATTTCAAATGTAAAAACAGCGGGTAGTTATGTAAAACACTTCTATTTTAGATTAAAGAGCCAGTTCTCGAATATAATAATTATGCTATGTTAATCTTATGAGTTGGTAGTCACAAAATGTCAAAAAGCTGCGTTTATGCTGTTTGATCGAGCTTTTTACACTATAACAATTTCTAAAACTTAACATCTAAATGGCACAAAAGAATATAAAAATAGTTCACGCGTATATTATCACAAGACAACAAATGTTTGCATTTATAATTGCATTGTTATTTGACATCTATGCCATTTGGAGGTTAGATTTCAGAAGTTGATATAATATAAAAAGCTCGATCGAATAGCAAAAACATAGCTCTTGCCAGTTTGTGACGACCAACTCAACAAAAACACCGGTAACACAACAAAACTATTTTATCCTGGGAATTGACCACTAAATTAATATTTTTAATAAAGCACGATTTTGGTATTTCGTTTTGTTTTCAAATATAAAACATATTTAAAATTATTTTATTTAATTATTGAAAGTTTAAAGATTAGATTGAGCTTAACAGGGTCCCTATCGCTGGACACTAATTAAAATATTTCGAACTTTGGCAATTTTTTATGACCAAGTTTATCATGATATTAATAGCTACATCGATGTAATTTATTTATTGATATCTAAAATATATTTTGTAAAATGTTTCAGAAGTAAATTTTGAAACAGCTGTTCTGAATAGTCAAAAAACCCAAAAAGCACACGAAGTGGGATCAATGACTTTGCCGTCGGCATTTCGAAGCTGCCTCCCGGCGGCATACTCCTGTAGTGAACTGCTCGATGAGAATCATGTACATTCTGTTATCCTTAGTAACTCTTTTTTTACTATTGATGTCACTTTTAGAAGTTCTACTTTACAAACGTGATTTTCTTAAAAAAATATTTCTTATCGTTTCTCCTCGATACTACCTACAGTACAACAAAAATGTTGCCCGAGCCGACCCAACGGGTTAAGTTGCGGTCTGTGAAATTACAAGC
>NW_020536479.1:0-26591 GCF_003426905.1 Ctenocephalides felis | reverse complement strand
CACCCGTGCAAAGCTATAAATTTAAAGTTTCAAATACACAGGCACTCTTAGTTTGTAAAATCATGTATAGTAAATTCAAAATAAAATAACATGCACAACTTAAAAAGTGAGTTTGCAAGATCACAAAAAGAACAGTAATTGTGCTTATTTGCAAGAACACAAAATACCATTAATCAACGGGATAAAACAAGTTGGCGAAACTTGTAAAATGATTGCTCATAAAAATTAACAAAACTACATATTATAAAAATACGAATAAAATTTGTAAAAGCTTGTAGAACACAATAACGAAAATATAGAGAATTATTAAATCACGAGAATATACAGAAATATGAAAATTTGTATATGATCTAAAATAAGAAATCGTAGTCATATGCAAAACCAACAATCATAAAAATATGCAAAATATTTTAATTTTAATATAACACAGAAAAAAATAATAGTTTTTAGATTAAATATTCTATTGATAAATAACTACTATTGAAACCATAATAATTTTAATTAAATTAAATAATCTAAGCATAAAACATCTATATACATATTATTCTTTATGTATTTAACTAACAATGAATTAAATTGTCAATAAGAATATTGTTAACGTTACATTTTTCTTGAAGAAAAATGCTATAATAATAATTGATATAAATAATTGTTATTTGCTCAAAATATACAATGAATCTAACGATGTACAACAAAAATTATATTGATAAATTTCACTGGTTTTAGAAAAGTTGTCGAATTCAATTATCAGACCCTACAAGACTAGGGAATATTCAACCCTTTTCTCAGGATGATAACCTTCGAAATTAGGTCCTATTGTGTATTTCCGAATACTACGTTATTCTTATCTTCTTATCTTTTTTACAGCGATATTGCATTAGATATCTAAATGATGTGGCTGTGGACCAACGCATTTCGAGAACGTTTTTCCCAACAATAGAGAGCGTTATCTCCTATAAATCACGTTCCGGAAAAGGGTGAAAACCTACAGAATGATCTGATGAAAACCGCATATTCAATTATCACTTTACTTACACAACATAGATCAAATGCATGTATAGAAAATGTATTTTAATATATATCGAATTCTTAAGGCAGTGCTTTTCAGAAACACAAAATTAATTAAGGGCGTATTCTGGTCAAGATTTTAAAAATAAACGACTTTTTGTTTTTTGGATATTTTCAAAATTAAACTGGCCAAGGATATGTGTACAAAATTTTTATAGACGTTAGCCGCACCAATATACTTGAATTTTTTTTTACAAAGTCTTACCTATAAACTTCTCTTTAGCATAAACTATAATCGTCAGTATAAACTATAATTTTCAAGAATATCAAAAAAAAGCTGTAAAACTTTTCTCAACCAGTTGCTATTATGTAAAAGAAAATATTTTAAGTTTTCCATAGTTTATATGATAGCAACATTATTTTAGATTAGTAATCTAAGTTATTTTTTTTCTTCAGATTATTTGGAAAGCTAAAATTTAGGGTGTAGCCAGGTCCCATTTTTCTGAGACTCCCTACATCATCACCTTCTAGAACTCTTTTTTTGTTATATTCCCAAAATATTGATTAATAACTTCTAAAAAATGTATTAAAAATATCGGTTGTCATTTTAAACGACCTTTCAAAAATTGCATAAAATTTATGCCTCTAGACCAGAATACCCCTTTAAGAGTAACACTTAATTAGAAAAATTCAAAACAACTCAAAAAAACTTTGTGTGTGTTATTATGAAAAATAGAAAATTTTGTAATTTATTATTCGAAATGAACAACTTGTCTATAATAAAATAAATTAATTATGTGATTTGCATAATTATGTAATTACAAAAATATTAAGCTGCAAATGCACTTTGATTTAGATACCATCGTATAAAACTTTGTGTATGTTATCGTATAAAGAACTTTGTGTGTGTTATTATGAAAAATAGAAAATTTTGTAATTTATTATTCAAAATGAACAACTTGTCTATAATAAAATAAATTAATTATGTAATTAATAATTATGTAATTACAAAAACATTAAGCTGCAAATGCACTTTGATTTAGATACCATCGTATAATTTGCAAACACTTAAAGCTTTTCATCTTCAATATACTTAAAAAAAATTGATAAACTCGATAGGATATTCCTGTTGTCATATGAGTATAATATAAATGTTAGTAAATGCATAAACTTTACAGAACAAAATAATCGCACTGAAAATTTAATATATCGATGACAGTAAGTTTTCTGGAATTGCAGCATCAAATGAAAAATCATCTGTATTAGTCAAATAAGAACAATAAAATTCATCAAATAGTTGAAGTCAACTATTTGATTGCCACCCGAAATTTTTTTAATATTTGAAAAAAAAGAAAAAGCCATGTAGTAACGAAAACATTACAGCACCTCATAAAATCTTTAGGTTTTTATTGTTCTTTAAAATAAACGAAGAAAATAAAAATTTGAAATTCGAAATTATATTCAAAAATCATGAAATGCATTATAATCTCTATCTCAAGAGTCGGAAGTCTGATATCAACTCACAACTCGCAAGCAGCTCTATTTCGATATCAAAATTGTGACAGAAATATTTATGATTTCCGATTAATTTTATTACATAATATGAGGTTGTACAGCACTTCATATAGAGACATTAAGGAACATTCTACGGAATTTTCAAGTACTTTCTACTCGATGGCGACGTCGAATGAAAATAGTTTAAATGCGGTGTATTGATAATAAATCTGGACCTTATCGCCTTAAGTGTCCTGGCGTGGTTCTTTATGGCCAGATGTCGTTCAGCAATGGCGTTCTAAAAATTAAATTCATATTGAAACAGTTGTGAATGAATAATAAATAAAAGGCTTAAACAACCTGGATTTAATCAGGAATGAAAAGAAATACATTATGCTTTCGTTTGGGATATACAGATTTATTAGAAGTCCATTCATTACTAATAGGACGATTGAACATTGAGAATGTTTATGTCTGTATAAATAATGCACAAATGAGTTGTAGAGGTTATTTATGTTTGTTTCAATAAATAGGCGTGGTACCACTAGATATAAAAATAATTGCAAATAAAATAATAACTGTCGTGTGCTTGAATTTGTCATGTATCAGTAATCAAATAGCAAACATATTTTCGTAATTTTATGGCATGATAATAAGGAACTGTGATAATAAGTAGAGCTCATTGACAAGTATGCACTTCACAATAATTTACAATAAATATTATTCTTGAAATCTGTAATATCTCACATTAATTTCGTTACAATAATTGTTGCTGGCGTATCTGTTTTTTTCAATTTATAGTATATAACTCGCTATTAATATTATATAAATAAATTCAGAGATTCATCAAATCAATCGTTGTACAAAAAGCTCAGACAGATTTTTTTACATTAATCAGTTCTTATAGACGTGAATTGTTATAGTATCTTTATATCTAAGTCAATAAATGTATATGAATGAATGTATGACAAACATAATTTAGTTTGATTATTTTTAAATGATCAATTTTTATTTGCTACTTTTCCAAATTTAAATAACTATGAAATAACGGACACAATATTTATTTTAAAGCCACGTAATACAAAGAAGCCCGCCGACTAACATCAACTGATTCCGGGTCAATCCCAACTTTGGCCAACTTGATATCAAGCAGTATGATATCATTCAAAGTTATAGATCTCGAGTGTAATATGAAGTGAATATAGTCATTTGTGGGCAGTAATTATATGCTTGTCACTGTTTGATGTACCTGTCTAATGTAGTCCACGCATAAAAGGGTGAGTGGTTCACCGCTGGGTTGCCTTCTCGAGAAAACATTAGGCTAAGATGAACAAGTAAATGTCCTATTAGATAGAACAGTTGGTTCCAATTGCTGTTAAAGTTACTTTAAAATAGTTTTTAATTCAAGTTTTAAATACTTTAATGAAGTTTTTTTAAAAAAATAATGCAACGAGAAATTTTGGTTAAACAAATTAGTAAAAAATTGCAAAACTTTTACCCTGGCAAAAGTGTAAAGAATGAAAAAAAGTAAATAAAAATGTAAATTTAGTTAAAAAAATATATTTTACGAGAAATAAAATAAATTACTACTCTACTAATAAATATTTTTGACAAAATACTAGATCAAGGTTATATACAGTGTTATCTTAAGCTCATGAAATTCATATTTTGCATTGGTTGAATATTGTAGCTATTAAAATCTAAAAATCTCTTTAAAATTAAAAATAAGAATCTGTTTGACACCTTGCTGTTTAATTTTACCTCTACGGTAAAAGGAACAGATAACAAATTAAAAAAAATGTAAAAAGGCATCTATATTATATAAATAACATAATTACAAATTAACTGGGAATTTTATTGAACGTAGTACGATAGTTGTTTGTTTGATACGTGTCATGTGTTGTTATGTAGTTCATTTGGTTTAAACAGTATAATTGCATAGTCAAATTGGATCTTTGTGCCCCACTCTACCCTACATTGCTTCGCATGAAACCAGAAAATTTATTGATTTTCAATCCACGCATTTTTGAGAATATTTTTAACAATAGACGAAAACAGGCACCAAGTAAAGGGCAAGACCTCTCAACCTCTGAGAAGGGCAAGATGATATAATTTTGAATAAGTAATATGAAATATCACAACGCACAGACGATTTATGATGTTTGTGATACTTTTCCTTGTACGTATAAGCGTGGCGGTGTACATATCGCCCAGTCTACTTAATTTATGAGAAGCACGCTAGTACTCGTGCACGGCGATGAATATATATGGAGGCTAAAGTAACATCTAGAATGTATGAAAAAGGTATAAATTTAGACAAGCGGAAAATAGAAATTTTAAAATTGTTCCCATATGATGAAAAAATATCCACATGCATAATGGATAGTGGAAATGGCACAATGGACGGAACTGCAGTGCAGGAGAAATATGTAAACAAGGAATAAGGAATTTTCCGGCAGAACAATTAAAAAAAGCTGAATTTTGTAAAATTTACAAATGTCAGAATTCCAAGTGCCACTAGGAAAAAAAAGATATTTTTATACGCTTTATTCGTTATTTTAGAACTCAGATTTATTTAAAGCAATTTTATATTTTGAATGTACCTATCATATTACGTATGTAATATTACGAACATACCAATGTTTTTTAGGATGTTGCTTGATTGAATTGAATTTGCTTTTCGAAGGACCGATTGTAAATACTTTAATTTTGTAACTAGTAATATGTATTTTACGTTAATTACATAAATTACATCAATAAATTATTTATTATCATAAATTAATATGTTTTTATTACGTGTTGAATGATTTGATTTTAGTTTTATAATAAATCGATTGATGATTTTTTGTTTTCTATTTCAATATACCCGCATGCTTTGATTAGCGCAAACATATATTTATTAGGGTTGATTATTTTTCCTATTTAAGTTCCTATCTCGAGTGGAATGATGAGATATACCCTCAGAAAAGCCTTGTGGCTTGACGTGCGTTGGATTTGATACCATTCCTTTATAAGCTTCATAAATAAAGCGTGTGCGGCGAGGGAAAATGGAAATATCTCATAGAAAAATAACTTAAATGAAAAACATGTTTTTGAATATATGATATCAAATCGAGATTCTCTACAGGCACGATATGTTATTGAACGGGGATCTATACGTTGAAGATTCTGGGTAAATATTTACTTAATGAAAAATTTATTTCTTTATTAAATTCATGTATGAAAATAATGATTATGTCGCTTAATAGATGATCGCGTTTATGGTGATAAAATTATTTTAAATTCAGTTCATAATAGTTTGTAAAAAAAAACTTCCAAGTTATGGAAGTGTGAAATACACAAATTTAAGCCACAACTTTTAATAAAATTATTTGTACATTCCGTTTTAGTTCGAGTTAATACTAATTAATTAATATTTGCAATAATATGAAAATTCATTTAAATGTATCCACAAATAAAACGTTTTACAATTTTGAAAGTTTAAAATTAATAAAATCAAAAATTTTCCAAAGTAACAAAAAAAATCGACTTACAAATAAAATAACAAAGGCTTTGACATCATGGAGATGATATGAGACTTGTTGTTATAGCTTCATTTGGGGTTTCTTTAAATTATAGAGCCCTGAAATTCAATTTGGTCACTTTATTTTTCATAATATTTAAGACTTAATTTGTTTAGGCCTGATATATATATATATATATATATATATATATATATATACATAATAATGAGTTAAAAAATGTAGTAATCTGAGAATAACCTATATAATCAAATCAGATCGACTACAATAATCAATCTAATCAGATGGTATAGTGTTAATCAATATAAAATAATATTTATAAGCAATTAATAATTTGCAGACACAATTAAATTTAGGAAGAATACTTCACAATTGAAATAATAGAGTAAATGTTGGAGATGACTAACATAAAATTTTGATGTTGAGATAATGAATAAGTTCGTCTAAAATAATAAATACATTAAATAAAAGATGAATATTTATGAATTAATGTTTAATTTTCCAAATGTTTCGATATAAAATTCTATGACATCATCAGTGGATCTTCAAATTGAAAATATACTAGGGAACTATAAAAAATGGTAAATCTTTATATAGAAAACAGCAATAGCCACAAAACAAAGGTTTGGCATTCGTCGACATGTTCAAATAAGTATTTGTTATGTTATTTATTTATTTATTTATTTATTTATTTATTTAAATAGTTATGATAGGAATATGATTTTGTTTTATCTTTGTATTTTCTATAGCTTGTTTCTATACATTTATTACCATTTTATAATAGTATTTGAGTATTTTTTTTAATTTTTTCATCCATTGATGACGAAATAAAATTTTATCGGCCAATTAAAGATTAATTTATAAATCCTTGCCATTTATTTGATGTATCGCCTTAGAAGAACTTATTCATACAATTTTATATATTAAATACATATTGTGCAAATATAAATATATGCGCATTTACACAATTGTACGTAAAAATATTCGCAAGAAAAAATTTTTGGTTAAACTTTAGATTTGAGTTCTAATTGGACGAGTTTTGAATATGAATCCCTTGAACTAGAGAGAAATTAGACATACAAATATTGCAGATTTCAATTATTTTCTACAATGTTTTGAGAATCTGATATTTACAAAAATCTAAAATCAAACATCAGCCATTAATTGAATGTTTGATCGAATTTGTTTACATTAACACCGGGACTTGTGAAACTACGTGACCAATCCTCCTGTGACCACGATGATGATTTCTGTTCCCAAGGTCTCTCTTATATTTTTCAACTTCGTACGTGTGTCGACCATGTGTACATCTATGTCGATATAGAATCAGCAACATTGTTGAATTGCCAGATTCGGGTTCGAGGGATCGAAAATGGCGTGAACGTGAATTAGACAGGACACCCTGAGCTCAGATAGGAGATTGGTTTGGAAGAATCTCTTATTATTGCTTATTGATTCCGTTGTGGAAAGGAACGAATGCGTTTTGTCGCGTCTCATTTCTATGTTTGCTTACACCAGCTGGGTCATTTAGAGACGCTGTACATAAATATTATATCAGTGATGGTTTTATTTGCGAGGTCGACCGATTGGCAAATAGAGAGAAATATGAAATATGCGTGCTAAATGGATTAGGAAGAGAAAGGAAAATTCAATTAGAAGATATAGTTTAGAAGATTAGATTAGACCTTTAATTCAAAATATATTATTAAAAACTATGCACGATTTTACTGTTCTTTGTTTCTATATGTAGGTATCATCATATACGTACTCGTTTACTGATTTCACCATAATTCTAAGCAATTTTATCATTTTTGATAAATTAAAAACACTCCGACTCATTTTGTGAAATTTAAAATTAAAACACTATAATCAAATATAAAGTAGAGCGGTACTTAAAGGTCCAAAAGTAAAAAAGTTCACCACCAATATCTCAAAATCAAGTAGATTTAAAAAAATTTCAACAACAAAATTTGAAAAAAGAGAGAAGAAGCCACTACTTTAATTCTTATGTTTTTAACTTCCCGTAGGGTAAGTTATAGTAATCGCAAAAAAATCGAAAATGAAATTTTTTATATATCTTTACGTTTCAGAGGTTTCTGATCATTTTGGCATACCTTAGAAAAAAATGGATGTATGTGTGTGTGTGTGTGTGTGTGTGTGTATGTGTGTGTGTGTGTGTGTGTGTATGTATGTATGTATGTACGTGTGTGTATGTATGTGCGGATACAAATTTTCGTCGACGATTTCGGGAACACGGATCAACCGATTTGAATAATTCAAAAAACATTCGATTCGTATTGATAAGGAGACGTGCTGATTAGTTTTTGGCGAAGGTAGGTCTAGCCGTTCCGGAGATACGGGGCAAAAAGTGCCGAAAACGGTAACTCAGTTTTTAAGAGAACGGAGCGTCCGATTTTAATAATTCAAAAAACATTTTACTTGTATTGACAAGATAAAGAATTGATCAAATTTTCATAAAGGCAGGTCTAGCGGTTTCGGAGATCTAACAAAAAAAGTAAAAAAAAAGCCATTTGGCGGTCAAAAATGATCATTAGACATATGCACACCAAATTTTCAGATATTTTATAGAGATTTTAATAATAATTATAAATTTTGTTTATTTTCCTATGGGTTCCGTATCAATGTTTACCTGTTAGACAGCGACGCCGCGCTTACGCGCTTTATATTTTGTCTCTATGCAATTAGAGCAGTACGATTGCTTTGAAAAACAAGTTCAGATCTTCCAAAATATGTCAAAATAAAGAAAACTTTTTTTTTTCAAAAAAAAAAAAAAAATTTAAAAAAATTTTTTTAAAAAAAAATTTAAAAAAAAAATTTTTTTTTTCAAAAAAAAGTAATTTTTGGTCCAATTCAGTTTCTCAAAAATCTTATTTTTTCGAAGTAAATTTTTTTCAAAAATGTTAATCGTTTTTAAAAAAATAATAATTTTTGGTACGGGAAGTTCCAGCAATTTGCCTTAAGGCACGATGCCCAAATTGCCTTAAGACAGAATTCCACTTACAGCTAGTTTTTTAATTTTATTGGCCTCCGCTTTACAGCATTTTTAGCCACCTACATTATTTATATTATTTTTCATCATATTCTATACAATTCTTACATATACATTCACCATATATAAACTATCTCTTCTTATATACCAATAAATCAATCTTCCATTCAATTTTCTTTCTTCAATTTCATTCAATTTTCATTCTTCTTCTTGTTCCTCAATATGTTCTTCTCATCTTCTAAACTAAACTTCTTTTTTCCTTCTTACTTCTAATACATTTTTTTCTTGTATTCTACAAATTAACAATTCTTAATCTACTTTAATATTTTATATTTTTAATTCTGGTATTGCTGGAGATTCGAACCGAATTCCTCCAGCGTGTGCGTCGAGAACGCTACTGAGTGAGCTATTCCCACCACTTCTTATGAAGTTGTAATGTTTGAAAATTCATAACAAAAGTATTTCCTTTCATTGTTATTTTCTTTGGTAGTGAGCACTGTTGTTTTGTTTACGAAACCTTTGATATATTTTTAATATACGTTATTTATTTGTTTAATCAAATGTATTGTTAATTTTAAGTGTGAATCAACAGTTTTTTTTTATATAACCTTTATAAAAGCATACATATGGGTGTGGTAAAAGGGACGAACTGAATTTTCATCCTGGCAAGAGGGTAAACAATAAAAAATAATAAATGAAAAAAGTAAGTTGAAGAAGCAAGTTTACAACAGATAAATAAATAGTTATTTTACCTCTAATTATGAATAATTCTGACGAAATACCAGATCAAGGTTATATACTGGGTTATCTCTGTAAAAAATGTACCCATAGAATTTAAATTTTACATTGGTTGAATAATGCAGCTAATATCACGTAAAAGCCCTTTAAAATTAAAAAGACATTGCACCTATTCACGCTTGGTCTACCTATTTTATCGTGCTTATGAGGTAAAAAGAAACAGGTGACGAATTTTTGAAAAACAGCAAAACGCACATTTTTATAACGATGAATTTTGTGATAGTTATACGAAACATGGTCATATATTGATATGTTATTTTTTGTGATATAATTGGTTTGATTTTCACAATATAATTGCTCAATATCAAATTGGACCTTTGTGCCCCATCCTCTCCTATTACTTTTTACATATTTTATCTACATAGTTTTTTTTTACATATCTTGTCTACCCGCTGTAATCCTATTGGCAAATAAATACTAATTAAAAAAGTACTTCGAATTAATTATTCCAAATTCATATAAATGCTTAAATTCTTCAAAAATAATTTGCAAATCAATGAGCAAAACTTATTTCCATGTATTTCCAAGACAAATTTCATCCTGCTATTATCCCAGATTCCCATTTAGCCAGTAGAATCGATTCTCTGTATCGCATCAACGTACATGAGTGGCAACGATATCGTGTGGTAAATTTGGCCGCTATTCCATTTGGCATAACGGCCGACAATATTTTCGAGCACGGCTAGATTGCGGCAAATGAGCGGAACGCTAGCGGCGTGATGCACCCGCGTTTGAGGTACGAGCCAGAGCCAGACGTCTCAAGTGCCGGCCAGGCCTTTAGCAATATAGACGCGTAGAATTGTGTTACGTGCATTCGGCAGCACGCGTGTATAAATCGCAGATCGCAGCGATGTTCAAACATTTAGAGGAATTTCACAAATACGAAATTTGGGTAAAAAAATCAATCTGATGATTACATATCCTTTTAAATAAAGATCGCCAAGCTACTAAGTGGGCGTCCATTAATCACGTGAGAGGGGGTTGGTCAAAAAATCACGTGGGGGAGAGAGGGGTATAGTAAGATATCAAGCGTATGTTATGTTGTTAACCTATTTTTTTAAATCCAAACATATTTAAAATAATTAAAAAAAAATTTCAATTTTTTTTGTAACTAAAAATACACGTGATGTTTGGTGGGGGAGAGGGGGTTAATTTTAAATATCACCTGGTATCACCAAAAGAGAAGAGGGAGTCTAAAAATCCTTTAAAAATAGGTCACGTGATTAATAGACGTCCTGTAAAAGAAAATATTTCGATTACGGAATTGACGCAAACCGACAGGTTTGCTACTATGATGGAGAAGACTCATCTGTCTCTCCCAAATTTATTTATAACATATCTGTATCAATATTCTAATTAAGATATAACAATATTTATTCTTTGCTTTAAGTAATTTTTGATTCGAATTCGTTTATTTAGCTTTGTCGACGTTTCAAGTTATTCTGCATCGTTTGGCTCAAAACCTCGAAGTATATATACATGTGCAATGTATGTGAATAAGTATTTTACAGCAATCGAAAATAATACAATTTTCATAAGCTATTTGGCGAAATAAAATACACATAGCGCAAACAAAAAAACACAAATACACATATTTACACATTCACATTAACGTATATTGCATTGCTTAGGTAATCTCTTCAATTCCAAATACATAGAAAAATAATACGAATTCGAAATTATTTGAATTGTATCTGTCGGTCAATTTTTTTTAAATCGCTTACTATTGAACTTTTTATTAACAAGAAAATTATGAATTTACCAAAAAATCCAATTTGTTGATTTTTCTTTGGCCGTTCAAACTTTTTCTGAATTTTGAATTGTTTGGCATATATATTGAAAAAGGCATGTGCATTTGTATTTATGTGAATCCTAATTTTAGCTGCTAGTTTTTTACAGTAGAAATGTATGTTTGTGTCTGAAAAGCCAATTTGCAAATTTTGGTTTGTCAACGTATTAACTTTTTTGAATCGTTTAGCCCAAAAATTGTTGATAGTATGTGCATTAGTTTAACTGTAAACAAAAAATTTACTGAATAGTTATTGGTACACTTCACAATTAACAGAATTACTAATCTACATGTGATCTATTATAAAATAGTAATTTCATCTAAAAATCATTTGAGAAATGTATAGATTAATTTTAAACATAAATTGGTTTAACTTTTTTTTATGATTAGCATTGAAAATAATTTTTAAATATTCTAAAATAATTTTCGTTTCTGTTTCTCAACTCAACTTATCCCATTTAAGTTCGCAAAGATGAAATATCAGTGATATATATCTATCGAGTTTAACCTGTAACATTTGCTGCTGAGTGACAAAGAAGCCCATGCACAATTAGATGTAATAATCAATCGTATTTAAAGAAAACTATTAGTATAATAAAGTGATTAGATTTAAAGATGATAACTTCAACAAAAGTTGGAAAAAAGCATTGATAACATAGTTAAAATATAAACGATTCTTTTTACTTTTTACGATATTTCGCATGAATGAAATTAGATTGTTTTAAATTTTTATTGTTAAAAAATATTGGTTTAATAATTCCGTAAAAATATTCATTCATAATTTGCAAGAAATCAAACTAAATTCACAAAACTTATGATTTGTCGGCACACATCTAAACATTTTGTTTAGTTTTAAAAATATTACATTCACAAATTTTTAGTCTAGCGAATTTATCTTTTATGCTAAATAAAATATTATAAAATTAAATTAAGAAAAAAAACTCAATAGAATCTAGATGACATGAGCAGATCGTTAACGATAAATATATTATTAATGCATCGAATGGGAACTATTTACAAATCTATTAATTTTGTTAACCAGATTCAAAAGTAATATAATTAAGCAAGTTTACATAATACAATGTAATGAAAAAATAAGTGTTTAATAATATTGTTTGCCATCCAGCAGTTCGAAGTTCGAAGGATTCCATTATCAAAACAGAACACCCACTCGCGAATTACGCCCGAACAATTTGTGAAGCGGCAGACTGAATTGCCTAGACACAAACTTCTATTAGGTTCCTGAAATAAACACGTCTTGAAGGAATCTTGTTTGGAGAAATAAAGGATGAATTTTACCATGATGAATTGTTTAACAGTAACCACTTGGCAATAATACAATTGAAATTTATAATTGATAAAAATTTAAATATAACACATTTTTTGATAAATATTTACTTTTAAAAAGATTTTTTAAACTTTCCATAGAGTGAGTCATAGAAATCGCAATAATACCGAAAATAATTTATTTTGCATATCTTTACATCTATTTTATGAACATTTTGGCATACTTTATAATTAGAAAATATGAATGTAAACTTATATAGTTCAAATAAGTGTTCTCGATATTTTCGACAGTATGGTTGAGACGACTTGAATGGGCTTCAAAATTTAAACAAATATCAAATTTTTCATATATGCCGATTTATTTTTAAATTTTAAAGTTTTTAATAAAATTTAATAATATATTAAAATTATGATACGAGCCTTAAAGCCCGATGCCACGCACCACTAGATAAATATTAAAAATGCGCGCTAAATTCATATTCACCATCATTTTTGCTTATGCAGATATATATATATATATATATATATATATATATATATACATACATACATATATATGCGTGTGTGTGTAAATGTGTTTCGCTCTGTGTATGTGTGAAAAAATCTTTTATTTATGTGTGATATTGCATTATTATAACAAGAAATTGATTAATAACATGACCTTGATTTGAGCAGAATAAAAAGAGAAAAATATTAATTAAACATTCCCATGGATAATGTTCATTAATAATTAATTTAAAAAATTATAATTTCAAAGTTCCTCTCGGCCCTGTTTAAGACCGGTTACATATTTAGGTGAAGGCTAAAATATTCGAGTTATGAATGGTCGGTCTGCGATCTAGTACAATATATCAACGTGAATAGCGCAGAGAAATTCAATCTTACAAAATAATGAACAAGTTTAATATAAATCATTTTAAGTTATTAAGTTAAGAAATTTATGTAAATTAGTACATTTGCATTCCTGAAGTATTTCGTATATGCATAGAAATGGTGTTCCAAATTATGATAGTATCTCCGAAACACAATGTAAGATTTCATTAATATTAAAATAGCAAGAGTACATGTACATGTTTGTACAAGGAACAAGTTGGTTCATACATATTGAACATACAAAAAGTGGTAAGAAGACAGAAAAAATATTGGGCTCTGAAATATTGCATAAAAATAATTCACATCACGAAGAACACAAGATTAAAATTTTGTATATATGAAATATTCATTTTGTTTTGCATTTACATTATTTACATGTTTCATAAAAATTAATTTTAATCTTTTAAGAAAATTCTATGAATAATAACAATTAACATATTTTTATTCATATCCACAGAAGTTTCATTGGAGTGAAAAATGAAGTTTCGAGAAGAGTCGGCGAAGAGAGTGCTCTACTGAGTACGATCATTAAGAGGAAAGGAAACTGGATCGGGCCCATTCTGCAAAAAGAGTGGCTCCTACATGACGCCAGGTAAAGTAGAAGAACAAAACGGGCAGAGAAGAAGAATGCAGATGATTGACGACTAACGCGAGGAAGAGAAAATACGGGAAACTGAAAAACGAAGCACGGGATCAGGAAGCCTGGAAAAAGAAGTTTGGAAAAGTTAATAAGAGTGAATAAAAAATGATTAATGGTGCTGAAATGATAATGGGAAAAATGAAAATGTGTGGAAAAGATTGATAATTGATTTGTGGTGCTCTCATAGCATGGAATTGCCTTCGGACTACTATTTTTATAATACTACTACTATTATAACTTATAATTATTATAGGTTTGGTGCTTTGTTACATTTATTCTTCATAAATATTTTATTGAAGTTTCTATTTAATTAACAGATTATGTTACTTGCAGTCAATAAACCTAGGATGAATATAAAATATTATAAAAGAACAAATACAATGTCATTTTTTCCGTACTCCCCTACAAATCTCAAACCTATTAGACACAAAATAAGTGTTTGTTTCGAGTTTAATATAGTAAGTACTGATAGTTTTTGTTAATTATTTTTGTAATTTATTAAAATATTTTATTACAAATAATCTAGTCATTTATCCTTGGGACTTTAATAAGCCAACACCATCACTTTCATAATCAACTCCGCTCATTTTCTACTTCCATTTGAATGCAAAGCGCGTTTGTGTGAATCAAATCTGCATTCGAGAACCATATCCTTCTCTTCTCACCCTTGGAAAGCTGCAACAAGCGCATTGCATTCAAAATTCGTTTTGATCTTCCCCATGGTTTTCGCAAAATTGCATTCGACTGTTTCATAGACCGGGCTCTGACAAGAATTTATGTTCTCATAAATTTAAGTCGAAAGCGACTTTGAAAAATTACGATTTTAAATTTACAACCACACGCAATTCAGTTATAACTAAACTTTAGAGGGAGCTAGGGGCTTATTGTAAATGGATCAAGTGGCAACAGGCGTTTTAATGGGATCTTAAACGATATTTTTTTTTCTCGATTGGACATGTAAACCGTCTTGCATAACATTTTAAAAAAGAAAGAAAGAAAGCCTTTTAAAATTGATCAATTTTGAATATTTTATGTCTTAGTTAACAAATAGTTTTAATTCTAAAAATGTTGGGGCAATTGCGTCATTATTTTTGACTTTGGTCCGAAGAATCCTTATTTACCGTTACGGTTCCAAAGTTTATGAAGAAAAATAATAAAAATTATTAGAGGTCGAGAGGCAGTATTTAGAAGCTTATAATTTTTAAACTGCATGCTATAATTTTTTTTTCTGCTTGTTTTGATAATAGCTACTGTCAATCTTAACCAAATCAACCTCGCCAAGCCAACCCACCTCGTTTCGGCTTGACGTTGAGTTCTGGAACACCCTGTATATTACACCGTGTGCAAAATTTTAGTAAACTATTAGTTAATTTTATACTCGTTGCGGCTGTATCGTGTGCAATGGTGCATCGTTCCTGTGCAAGTCAGAAGACGAATCCTGGGTTTCTATTTTTTGCTCCGATGCTGCGTTATCTCCGCAAACGCACAACTAATGAAAGACGATCTAAAAGAAAGAATGCAGATGTTTGGATTTGAGAACATCCAACACTCGCTCTAATCTCAATGGAAGGTTATTTTTGGTCATGTCGAAGTTTGTACGATGTGAAAAACATCCGAGCGATAAAAAATAAACAGCGACAAGTCGTAGGAAGAAGATTGTAGAGGTGGGTCGTTGACGGTTTTGCCGTCAACGAAACGAAACGGTTATCGGGGTTTCGTCAACTAGTTAAATAACTAGTTATTTTTCAACTATAGTTATTTTTAACGATTCAACGCTGGCAACGTTAAGAAACTGATAGTTGAAATAACTGTTTCATTGAAAGTTAGTAATATGAAGTTTGTTCTTATAAAAGTCAAGTTGACGTTGGATTTGATGAATAAAAAGAAATAAATGTGAATTGTCACATTTATTACACACACACACGCACACACACACACATATATATATATATATATATATATATATATATAATAAAGGTTTAATTTAAAAAACTTAAATATTTTCATTACAGCAAAGCCATATACTAAAACATCGAATTTACATGTTATATAAAAATAGCAATATAAAAATCTATAGTTTATAAAAATGTTATGAAAAATAAAAAATCAATTTTCAGGTTTAGTTTAAAAACATTATTACAAGACAAATGCTATGAGATTTTTATGAAAAATATTAATCATTGAAAACTATAATAAATGTAACTGATTTTCTAAAATTAAACGATTTGCCGCGTGTAGCAAGTTTCTATAATATGTGCACGAACATCTGCAATATTATAAAAGCAGTAGCCTAACACTAAGCGATTTTCATAGTATTAGTTGATCCTTTCCAACGCCAGGTACCTGCTAACGTTCGTTTTCGAGAACGAACGAACTCCTATATCGTTGAATAACTAACTGGCCGCCATGTTTTCAACTGTTTCGAAACTAGTTGATTTTCAACTAGTTATTTCGTTGCGACGAAACGGTTAGTTAGTTAACGAAGAAGAAACGGTTGAAAATAACCGTTCGTTGTTTCAACGCCCATCACTAGAAGATTGTGACTGAATATGTCGGGTTAAAAGAAGGCGTGGTGATTTTTTTTTTTGAGTATGGCTTAGACATTAACGGTATAAAACTAATTGTAAGTATTATTTAGTTGGAAAAACATTTGTTACAGAATTATTTTATTGTTATTAGTAATTATGTAATTGATTAAATTAGTGCTCTCGATTGTTTGTAAAAAACCACAATAATTAATGGAGAAAAATGAATAGGTAGGTCAAACTCAAAACTAATGATTGCTAACTGGATTTTGCTAACTTTGTTCTATGTGAAAAATTTCTTTAAAATAAATTCATAGCGACAGGGAACAAATTAAATTTAAGTAAATTGACATAGATAATTTTAAAATATTGATATTGACAGGGTGTTTCAGAACTTAACGTCAGAGTGACCTAAACTGTCCTGGAGAAGTTAAAGTACGCAACGCAGTCATAAAATAAAAAGCACTATTAAACTAATATTAAAGTATTGAGGGATATCATAATTATATCTTAGTGGCTCATACTAACAACAAGTATTAGTATACAATGCAAATTAGGGCTGGATTAGTTATCATTGGTTTCGGGGTTGACACCCAAATCAGTCAGTTTTATATCAAGCAGTAGTATAATCAAATTTTTCGTTTTCGATACAAGTTAAATTATAGTAACTATTATTTGTAACAGTTCAGTAATTGTTATTAAAAAGATCTCACACCTTATCTCACGTTGTTTAGAAATGATGAGCTTTTAAGTGCAATCTTGAGCTTTGTTAAAATTGTGACTATTTTTTAGTTATTATGGTCAATTTTTAGTAATAATACAATTGTTGAACTTTGAATTTAAAATTTTTAAATACAGCCGACGTTGAAAAACCCTTTCTTTAAAATGTAAAGTGAGGCCTAGTACAAGTATGAGATAATTTGCACAATATTTGTAACGTACTACAACAAAAAAAGTGAGATATTTTTTTCAAAAATTTTTCAAGATATTCATTCAGTACCATTACCCCGTTTCGGCTTGACGTTAAGTTCTGAGACCTTGTACATATTTATCTATAAATATATCAATTATTAATTTTGAACGACCTCGAAAAATCAGATTTGAGTAGGTGTTTATTGTAAATGTATTTACAGCATAACGAATCACTGTAACTCTTAGAGTAATCGATAATCAAAACTAATTTTAATCAAGATTTTTTTTATAATACGTAACAAAAATAATTGCACATACTAGTCGTTTATTTTGATTTAATATATTTCGATTTAAAATATTTCAAAAGTCCTGGAATTCGAGGACAGTAATGGAACATGACTAGATTTTCTATCCACAAACCAACTACAGCGGGTTGACATCGCGATTACTAATACAATTTACACAATACGTGATTCAATAAGGTTTGGGTGTTAGTCCAAAAGGCACGTGTGTTCGAATGTGTATCCGGTTAATTATATATTTACATTTTGAAGCTGAACTGTAGCTGAATATAAAATAAATTGAATGATAAATATACAATAAAGTCGTAAATTTATTTGACCAAATATGTATTCAATACTGTGAACAAAATCTACAAGATATTTTGCTGTTTAAAATATTAACTAAATTTATGACTGTACAATTACTTATTGGTTCTAGATAAATAAAAAATTAATATATTACGCAACGCAATCATTAAATAAAAACTGTATATATATATATATATATATATATATTGAGAATTTTTTTATTTACATATATCTTAGTGGCATATACTAAGTATAAGTATAGAATGCAAGGCTAAACGTGTTAGGAAATAAACTGGATTAGCACTGGTTCCAGGGTTGACACCCATATTGGTCAGTTTGATATCAGGTAGTAGTGATATCAAATTTTTCTTTGTTGACACAAGTTAGATTATACTAATTATTATTAGTAAGAGCTCACATAGGTACCACTAAGGTGACCATATTTTTTAAAGTCGAAACAGGGATGGCAATCTTTAGTTATGCCAAATTACTTTATGGTTACAAAATGAATACTATTTGATGATACAATAGAGAACAGTTTTTTTTAATAAACTTTTTTTTAATTTTGCTGACATTTAATAAGATCTTTATTATTCGATTACATATTATACCCTTTATTATGTTAAACCCTGAAACCCGGGACACAAGGCCCAAACGAGAAGTATTGTATGCTTGTGAATGTGATAATTGTATTTCAGATAGCACCAGGTAATTACAAAGATTTTTAATTAAAATCAATTGGAGATTATGACTTTTGACATTACATCTGAAGGAAAACGTAAAAAGATTTGGTATCATTTATAAAATTATCAGACTTAACGTTGTGTAGTTACCCCTATGTACTCATTTTGGCAAATTCAAAAATTTAAATTTACAATAAATTTAAAATTATAGACTCCCTAGTTTCCAAGTTTTGCACTCGCAAGTTTAAAGCAGAACCAACACTGTTTTTTCATTTGAAAATATAGACAGCAAGTGAAAATAGACTTCTACAGGCATTGCTCATCAATAAAAAAACATTAAAAAATCGATATTATAAAATTGTCCTAATTTATCAAATAGAAATAGGCTGCTGTTCAGGTTGCCTCCTATAAAACCGAGGTAGTTATTTAAGCAAATAATCACCATAGCTAATGAGTCCCACAAGTGACAGGTATTATATTAATGAACGAAAATTAAAACTAAATTATTTGTTTCAAATTATCTATCACTCTAAAAAAATAGATCAAACGTATCATCTTTAATTTATGTATCGTACCAAATACGATTAAACACGTATATACGTACAAGTACTGTATAATCAGCATAAAACACGAGCAATTATAAACAACGCCGTTCCCTCGGGCATGAAATTACCGCTGGATGCACTTGCATGCTGCGTACATCCGTCGTGAAAAACTAATTGGATCACATAATAAACCTATTGAATAAATGCGATGAATTTATTGCATGTCGCAATAGAGCACTGCAACTCATAACAAAACACTTGCTACGTCATATGTTGTTGTAATTTAACTAATATTTTATGCTAAGACATGTTTAAAGAGTTGCGCCTTTATGAAATGGATTAATCGCATGAATTGATTGCAAGGCAAAAGCTCCTATCACTGAGCGACAACCCCTGCACAAAATATAATTTAGATCCTGAATCTTAAGGTTGGAAAACCGAAGCTTTATAAATTAATATAGGGATAGAAATTGTTTTGCATTAATATCGTATTTCAGCCTAGAATTATTAAAAAATCGTTTTCTTATATTTTCTAAGTTTTGCTATTCAAGAATATATGTATAAGAGGATTTTTCAATTTTTTTATTTATTTTTGAAAATATTGCTGTTTAATTAGTAGGCAATAATCCTACTCTGTTTTCTTTCTCCGCAAAACTTAAGACGTTTTTCTCGAAACTCTCTTTTTCGATACGATACCTACGATTTTTCAACTTATACCAGGCTGACTAACTTAAAATTTTTACTGACTCTTCTTTATAGACTCCTCTTTAGTATGAACTTCAGCCTCTAATTCTGATTTTCACTATTTTAAGAAAAATTAATATCAAAAAAGTTGTAATAAACATTTTTTTCGACAGTTGTTATTTTGTTAAAATACTACAGTAATACCTCTGACAATTTATTCTAAGCTTATTTTTAATAATATTGGCATTTCGCTAAAAATTGGTATAATAAATCAAAGTAAACTACAATTAATACAAATAAAAAAATTACATGTGTCCATATCTTACAAACTACTTTTTTATTAATTAAGATATCTATTTAAGTAATTTAGCAATCAAAAAAATTTTACACAGTATCAAAGATAAATTTGAAACAAGTTAAGAGATGTTAATTTGAAATTATTCGATTATAATAACACAAATCGAAATTTCAAAATAGTACAATTTTGTATTACATGTCCAAAATGACAGATCTGCACATTTGCGGGACTGTAGCTATGACAATAGTGGCCAATGGAGACAAACAAATATTTTAAATTTTAATATCGTCCAAGATTCTATTGAAAAACGCTTGTTACTTCTTATCTATGTTACATAAAGCCCCTAGGCTGCTCTATTTACACAAAATATTATTAGATTAAATATTTTAACAAAATAAAACAACATGTACATTTTATATAATTTTATTAAAAACAGATGAGTATGAACCGGGGAAAAAAAGTGAACGGACTGAAAACTTTGACATTTCGTAGTCAAATAAATTAAAATATATTTTTATCATATTTCAGCATCATCATATTCCACATGCTGGGCTAGATACTTGTTCCTAGCCTTAAGATAGATAATCGCTTTTTGCATATCGAGTAAGAACCATCGCCGCATTTGGTTCAGGGACCTTACTTGGTCAGTGTATTCACTTGTGCAGTCCACTGCGTTCTTCATAGCCTTATTGGTATTAGCTGCATCCTTTCGAATGCTTGCAATTGTTAGTGTTAAAGCTTCTAATAAGATTTCCTTATCTGTCGCAGGATTCCTCGCAACTTGGGCAAATGCCTCAGCTTTTTTGTAGGTGGCTAACATCGACCGCTTCGCCTCGTCCAGATGTAAGCCTATCTTCCATTTCGTCAATTTCATGCGTAGATTCTTCTCGGCTGTTCGGTCATCAAAATTTTTAAGTGCTTTATAGAAGTGATTCATTTTGATAAATTTTAAGTCGCAAAAATATACATGAAAAAAAATAAATTTGTGATTTTGCTATGTTGTGTAAAAAAAAAAAAACAATTGAACCAGGTGTGCGAAGTTGCGCATACTACTATGTCAGAAAATAATTGCATTTGGTATCAAAACAAAATTATTGATATTTAGCAATTTATCGATATTTTAAACTGTATTGTTCTATGAACTTTGACATATCTCAATATGTACACCCTAGACAATATACTAATGATGTACACACAAAACTATGGTATATATATATATATATATATATATATATATATATATATATATATATATATATATATATTAGGGTGGTCCTTAAAATGGTCATTTTCGAATTTCCTTGCCCCCAGGGGCTCAAATGGTTCCAAATAGAAAAAAACAATTCTCTGAAAGTTTTAGCTCTTAATATTAACGTTTAGATAGAGCGCAATTAAATCAAAGTTTTGTATGGAAATAGCATGGAAAATTTTTCAAAAATTTTAAAAATGTTTTTTAAATGTAATTTAGCGAACAAATGAATGAATAAAACTTATTCATTTGTCGCTAAGTTATACCTAAAATATTTTTTTTAATTTTCAAAATTTTTTCCATGCTCTTTCCATACAAACTTTGATTGAATTGCGCTCTATCTAAACGTTAATATTAAGAGCTAAAACTTTCAGAGAGTTGTTTTTTATCAATTTGGAACCATTTGAGCCCCTGGGAGCAAGAAAATTCGAAAATGACCATTTTAAGGACCACCCTATATATATATATATATATATATATATATATATATATATATATATATATAATACATGTGAATATGTATATTAAGATATAATAATAATTACCAATATGTACCTTTAAAACAACATAAATGTTAAACCAAATTTTTGTTTTTATGTCCAGACATTTTTTTATAATTAACAAATTATAAGCAAAATATCATTCGAAAGGTGTATATGTACTATGTAATACTTGAGTTAAAACACAAAATCAAATTCCTTTCAGTACAACCTCGAGAATAAAGCACAACAAATGAACAGCTAATACACCATCCTTTTTTCCTTGAATTCCGTAAACTCGTGGTTCAACTTTATAGTTTCTAACCCTTTCCTTCTATACGCAAAATGCGTAAACAGTTTGTTGTCTAGCAATATAAACGGCACAAGGTGTGTAGAACCAGGAAGTACATAAATTTATATACATTTAAGTAAAAAAATACCAAAGGTATTATGGTCCAACCTCAATTAAATTTACAAGGTACAATAAAGAAAGGGTTAATATGATGAGAAAAAAATGCAAGTCGTCGATGACCTTCAGTGGAGAAAAGGATTGTTGAAAAAAGTATTTATTGCATTTTTAACTGGCTTGTTATGTCAGGTGATTTAAAAGACTTTAGGTGATGTTTTATGAAAGACAATATTCGAGAATATGAGTATATGTAGGAAAGCAAGAGGCTTGTTGTAACTGCTATTTTTTAAATTAATATTTCTAGAAATGCAATATAGGTAGCTGGTGGAACGACTGTTCTATAAAATCAAATAAAAATAATTCCATAAGTATTGTTAAATATTTTACAATTAATACAAGTAAAATGTTTTTTGAATTATTATAATCGAACGTTCCGTTCTCTTAAAAACTGAGTTACCGTTTTTGGCACTGTTTGACCCGTATCTTCGGAACTGCTAGACTTGCCTTTGCCAAACACTAATCAGCACGTCTCCTTATCAATACGAATCGAATGTTTTTTGAATTATTCAAATCTGTTGATCCGTGTTCCCGAAATCGTCAACAAAAGTTTGTATCCGCACACACACATACATACACACACACTCCACACAAACATCCATTTTTTCTGAGGTATGCCAAAATATTCAGAAACCTTTGAAATATAAAGATAAATAAAAATTTTCATTTTCGATTTTTTTGCGATTACTATAACTTACCCTACTGGAAGTTAATAAGTGTATTGTATTTATGTGCAAAGAAAAATAATAGTTTTGACCATTCTTATAAAAAAAATCATATATCAGTATTCAGCGAAATAAAAAGGGTTCTAAGAGTGGATCAGTATATAGTTTGGCATGGCGTTACTTTTGTCGTCTCGGTTTAGTTACCTTCAAGAAGATCAAAGAATATGTATGATAATTCTGTCTTTCTCACATATAACTTTAAATCCTGTATTAAATCTTGCACCGAGTATAGCCAGCTTTTCTAAATTGTAAGTTAGGGCAATATGGCCGAAGTTTGGTAATCAATAGGGTACGAGAGTCAAGTCTCGCAAAGCGGCAAAGCCAAGGGTGGCAGTTTAGGTCCCGCCTGGATCCAGACGTGAGAGACTCGAGCCATCGCGGAATCCCTAAAACTTGATTTTAACAAAAGAATAGCAGAGCAAGTCGTCCTGAGGTAGAATTGAATTCTATTCAAGAGATCTAGGAAGTATTTTGACGAAAAAAAATATATAGGGCACACAGGGGTTGATTGTAACAGGTGTTGTTCAAAAAAAGTCTTGAACAATATTAAAATATTTTTTCTCTATATCGGACATATAAACCGTTCTGCATAATATTGTCGTACCTACTGTCACATAAGCAGTAAACAGAATTGTGCAGGTGCGTCATTTTCAACAGACAATATAAAATTAATCTACCATAAAATTTCAATTTGCGTTATTATTATCGACTAATTTTAAATTTTATTCCGTTTCAAATTTATCAATCTTTGTTAATGAGTAAAATTTTTGTCATTGCTGAATTGTTTAAATAGTTCTCTTGATTAATAAATAATCACACTTGGGGTTAGTTGAAACAAAACCTTGGGGCTAGTTGTAACATGCAAGAATGTTATTGTCATGTATAAAATGAACTTATACAAGTAAAGAAGATTTGGTGAAAAGTATAGTTTGTAAGATGTAGACACATGTAAATTGTGTAATAATAGACACTAAATACTTCATTTATAATAATTGTAGTTTACGTTGATTCATGGTAAGAATTTCTGTTACATATATATTTTACTTATATCAAGTAAGTTTTTTACTTATATTAAAGTTTTTGTTAATATATGAGAAGATAGTTACTTATAAACATGTTAATTTTCTAACATATGGCTCCGATAGATGTTACAACAAGCACCAAACACGGGGTAAGTTGTAACACAGCACTTTTTCTAGAAAATGATTAATTGTAAAATAAGGAACAGAAGTTATGAAATTAATTTCACTCGATTTGGTAGAGGAATAATTGCAGCATCCATCCATATATATTTTGTAGAAATATAATCAGTAAATCTCAAGATATATCAATTTCAATAAAAATGTCATAACAAGCCCCAACCTCCTCTATGTATGATATAAACCCTTGATATCTGGACAGACCTAAAATTCTTTGATCTGCTTTATTTCGTTTGCCTTAACATTTGTGTGAAATATTATCACATCCTTTAGAGATTTGTGTGAAACAAGACTGGACCTAAATTATGTTATAATATTGGGGCTAATAAATATCGACAAAATGCCGTTTGAGATCTTATTCCTGCAATATTTTTCTTCCATCATATAATAAACCAATAATAATAATTAATAACCATTAGCAGATAATTATGTCAATGTAGCTTATAAATACGACCACATTAAAAATTTTATATCATTTTCTAATTATTGATTACTACTATCATTAAGCACAGGAAATAGCTCGTTCGATTCACACGGTGCAAACATTTAAGAATTTTAATTGCTAACCTTGGCCATTATCATATGAATGACTAAATAGATGTTTTTATCATCCGTTATTGTTTGATGATTATTCATCAATAAATGTATCTGAATTTGAAGAAAAAAATCTATTGTATAATTATATTTTTAATTGTATATATATAATATAGATTATATATATATATATATATATATTCAATTTTACAAAAAAAAATTTATGCATTTGTAGATTAATATGAGTTTTTAGCTATGTTGTAATTCAGTATTAACTGATTGCTTTATATATATATAATATATATATATATATATATATATATACTTGCTGACTCGTGAAAATATTACTAGAACATTTTTATTATATAAAATAACTGATTGTGAATGTGGCAGTATGTTATATATAAGAGAAAGAAGCAGCTAGCAAAAATTATACGCAAGGTTTATCCACTGCAACGCATGCCACAAATCAATGTTCATGGAAAATATTGATAGATTCAAGGTTTCATGCTTCATGATATGTATTTTTGAATTACACATAAAAGAATTACATAAAAAAATGGTCCGAAAATAGAAAAAAAGCACTAAAGGTGGCCAACGCATACCAGTTAGAGGTGTGAAAATAAAATATTCGATTCTTATTATTAGTCGTACCCTATTGAACGTGGTTATAAAATTTTATAAAAATCGGTCAAACCGTTTCGATGGAGTATTGCCACATTGCATGATAAAAAGCAATGCCAACAGTAATTGTACCAGATCTAAGAAATAAATTAATACGTTCAATAAAATATTATATGCGGCAGATATTTGTAAAAATTATATTTGAATATTGCTTTAATCTATATCAACATAACTTTAAGGTTCATATGGAAATAGTACAACAGAAATACTTCTGTCCATATTTGGAAAGCTCAATTTGCAGCAATGTATTCAAAAAACTGTTGCAAATAAGAATTCCCAATACAAATATTCAATACGTGTAAAAGTTCTGAACCATCGGCGAACTCTCGAACACAAACCGTTCACTTTTATCATTGGAACATAAGTAACCAGTTAATGCACGATGCCATACCGGCAAAGCACAATGCAGATAAGACGTACAAGACGCTAAGAAGCTAAATCTGAAATATCAGGTATTTCGGACTGCAAGATTGTAACATGCGAAGAGGCATCGTAAATTTGATCAAGTAGCTGTAGTGTTTTTGTTAAAATAATCCGAGAAGCGCGAACCTTTTGAAGTGTTTTCGAATCTACAATTCAATTCAGGGCGAACGATTTA
>NW_020536478.1:0-12278 GCF_003426905.1 Ctenocephalides felis | reverse complement strand
TCAATAATTATTGTCAAATAGCATTAATCACATCTGCGCCCGTGAATGAATTTCTTAAATGTGTGTGAAAATGAAAAAACTAATAAATATAACTAATTGTTGTGTAAGAGTATCGCTCGTTAATTATATTTATTAATGAAAATTTTATTAAATGACACCTAGAATATAAACTATATTACCATCGCGATCAAGTCCATTTTTTTAACCAAATTATTTAGATGTAATACTTATAATATAATACTGTCAATTTGTTCAAACGCATAATACTTGGTACATAATGGTATATAATATATTATATTATATTATATTAAAGAATTAAAAATAAATTTTATAAATTAAAAAATGTTAAGGAACTTATTTTTGGCATTATTGGGTATTGTAAGTTATGGCTTCCTGAACACCTTCATACCAATTGTAATGTTACAAGGTTCACTGTAAGAAAAATTTTGTGTTTATTGGACTATTATTGAGTACCTATTTATTCTTCAAATTATATGTAATTTAGTAATAAATAATTTTACTATATGAATTGTTATTTTTTTTTTTGTTAATCAAAACTTTATAGATGATTCAGAAGAAAAAAAAAGGCATTATAATTAAAATATTGACAATATTACTACAAAACTGGAAACTGGAAAATTGAATAGAAAATTCAGTAAAATTTTTTTTAAAAAATCTTTGAATCTATTTGTAAATTCGCATAATACTGATGTGTAAATTAATAGCATATTTTAGTTTAGATTGTACAATTTTAAAATTTTTAGTTAATAGTATATATTGGTTTAAATTTTACAATTTTAAAATTTAAAATATGAATTAAGTTTAATAATAGAAAATTAAATAAAATTTAATTAAAAGTACCACATGGATGATAAAAAGGCGTAGAAAACCCAGCTATTTTATAAAAGAATATAAAAATTTATCATACATATTTTACATCATACTATTCTAGAGTACAAATTACTTTAATGTAACAAAACGGTTTAAGACGAACTGATTATTTTATTTGCTATATAATTAGGTGAAAATACAAGAAATTATAAAAAGCTAAAAATTTCTTAATAAACTCAATGCAGTCTCAGCAAATTCTAAATGCTTTAAGGGGCTTATTCTAGTGTAGAGAATTTTATGTAATTTTTAAATTATCGTACAAAAAGCAATAATTTTTTTGCTATCATTTTTTTGTAATTATCAACGTTACAAGAGTCCCGAAAAAGTAACAAAAAAAGTTAATACATAATATCAAAAGTTAGGAGATGTGAAAATAGTGGGTCTCAAAAAAATGACATGTAACCATACCCTCGATTGCAACCCTCTTAGTAATCCGAAATGAAAAAAGAAAAAAATTGTTAATCTAATAATATAATTATTGTTAATCTAATAATCGACTTTGCAATGATATATACTAGGATCAATCAAAAAAAAATTTTTTTTTGACAAAATAGCTACTGTTTGAAAAAAAGATCATTTTCCTTAACAATTTTTCAAGTTTCGCGAATTTTTAAAATAAGTAAAAATTTAATATTGGGCATGAGATTAGTATATGCCAGAAAGAAGTCTATAAAGACATTTCTTTGAAAATTTCAAGCAAATCGGTCCAGTAGAACTGGAGAAATCGTGGGCATTGTATTGAAAAGCACAGTTTCGAGAAAAACGCGTTTAAAGTTTCTACAAAAGGAAGGAAACAGGAGAGGATTATCATGCTTGAACAGTTGTAACTCCAAAAATAATTTGAATTTTGAAAAATTCTGTGGTACACATAATCTTAAATAGTTAAACTTTCGTATTAATTAATTTAATCAATATCTAAAATTTAGAAATTGTATAATCTGAAACAAAATATGCCATTAATTTATAAATCTCTATCATGCAAATTTACAAATAGATTCAAAGATTTTTTAATTTTTTTACTGGATTTTTACATTCACTTTTCCCATTTTCATTGTTGTTTGAAAATATGAAACAAAAAAAACGATGTTTTTAAATTTATACTCTAAAATATTCTCTTAACTTATATTTCAATCTTTGAGAATGATGATGATTTTAAAAAACGGCAACAAGACCGATTGGAGAACTTTGTGAATTTGCGCTCTGTCTATGATAGATATATGTAGATAACATGAAAATTTTTCGCCATATGACCGAAACTAAAGCTTACTTGTGTATAAGCTAGTTTATTTAAAACATTAAAACAAAAAGCACCATTGTTTTTTTTTAATTATTAATTTATATATTATTTTCATATCTCAGTCAGGCAGGGGTATCTGGTATGAGAGATCATAAAACAATTTTCTTATCTTATATATACATTTGTCTATTTCATTATACTACAATATAATATTTATTATAATTAAAATCTCTATTCAATCTTCATCTTCCTTATAATATTTCTTTATTTTTCTTTTAAATTTGTCGTCGTCATTTGGTCATCTAATATCGTTTGGCAATTCATTATATATTTTACTAGCGCTCAATATGACATTCCTCTCAATTTCTTCTTTCTATTGTGGTTAATGTGAAAATTGCTATTGTCTAGTGTAGTGTTTGTGTATATCTTGATTTGTGTCTATTATATGTTGTACTTGTTTTAATTCTGTTATATTTCATTTTGTGTATTAATTTGAATTTCTCTATTTTTATTATGTTGTTTAGTGAATGAATATTCGTTTCTGTTTGTAAGTATTTGGTGGGTGTTAAGTGTGGAAAATTGTAGATTTTTAAGATACGTTTTTAATTAGTGCTTTTATAATACCCCCTTAACTCCAATTCTACAATTTTTCATCCTTTGAGTATAACGATCGTTTGTAAAAAACGGCAATAAGACCGATTTGATAACTTTGTGAATTTGCGCTATGCCTATGGTGGGCATATATAAATAATATGGAAACTCTCCGCTTTATGATCAAAACTAAATTTTACGCCTGTATAAGCTAGTTTACTTGAAATACCAAAACAAAGAGCATAATTGCTTTGAAGATATGTTTTTAATTAGTGCTTATATAATACCCCCTTAACTTCAATTCCACCATTTTCCATCCTTTGAGTATAACGATCGTTTGTTAAAAAAACGGCAATAAGACCGATTGGATAACATTGTGAATTTGCGCATATACCGGTTTCGGAATTCGCGCTTCGCACATGTTCCTCATCGTCCCAGTACCGAAAACTGGTATGCAATAGTGTATGTGCCGCGTAAAGCGGTGTTGGAAACCGGTCCCTAATATACACATGTAGCATAAATAAATAATCTAAAAATAAACCACGCACACCCATACATTCGAATGGACTTGTTTCATTGTCTGTGCATTATACGTCGGTTAATGTTTTGCTCAAAACGCACGAAAGACTTATTAAAGATTTGCTCATTTAGACTTTTTATCTTTTCATCTGCTATTATTTTTAAATGCTAATTTTACGCTTGGTCCATATTGTTAATTGGATTTTGCGTTGTTATTTAAAGTATTATGCAATATTTAAACGGCGTATTGCGTTTTTCCATAATATAACACATCTTGCGTAGTCTATGATTATTTCAATTATAGTGAACGAACGAAACTTTGCACGTTTGTTTATCAGCAAGGATTAATTAATGTAATTCTAGTAACTAGAAAATAACTAATCACTTTTAATGAAAATAATTAAAATTACACATAATTTTTTAATTTAGTTCATACAACCTATTTACAATACTTCCTTTACTTGCTAAAAATAAAAAGCAGAATAGTATGCTATTAACTAAGGGCATTAAATAAAATAATACAATTGTTGTATTATTTATTTAAAATAATACAATTGTTGAATTATTTTATTTATTGTCTTTAGTTAATAATTATAAAAAAAAACATCAAAGTTCAGAATCCCATCGCGCGTTTGAGCGATCCTAATAAGAGTCTATGGCGGAGCATGTGCTAGTGTTTCTCTGGCTACTGATTACAGTTGCCATCTTACAAACTTCAATAAAAAAATACATTTTTAGAAACCGAAATAGACAATTTTCATTAAGACAAGTTTCAATAACTCCTCGATACGTATATATAATTATTTTGATTAATAAGACTTAAGTTCCAGCTATTTAGGTAAACTGATTCTTTCGAAAATATAATTTTCGATTTCACATAAAATGAATACTACTTCAATTGACGTCTTTCAAAAATACTTTAATATCTGAATTAAAATAATTTCTTTAACACATTTCATTTCATGCATTTCGGATTCTGAAATGTATTATATATTTAAGCGTGGACGTAAACTGTAATCAGTAGCCAGAGAAACACTAGCATATAATATAACAATTGTATTATTCTAATCAATGTCATTAGTAATAATTACTAAAAAAACATCAAAGTTTAAAATATCATCGCGCGTTTGAGCGATTCTAATAAGAATCTATGCCGGAGCATATATGATAGTGTTTCTCTGGCTACTGATTACAGTTACTTCTTACAAACTTCAATGAAGAATACATTTTTAGAATCAGAAATAGATGAAACGAAATGTGTGGAACAAATTAGTTTAATTTATACAATTCCAGAAATTAAGTTGTGAGTAGAATTTTCATTAAGGCAAGTTGCAATTACTTCCGATACGTATATAATTTCAATCAATAAGAGCTTATTTCGAAAATATAATTTTCAATTTCACATAAAATTAATACTACTTCCAATTGACGTCTTTCAAAAATACTTATAATATCTGTAATTGTATAAATTAAATTAATTTGTTTAACACATTTTATTTCATCTAATTCGAATTCTAAAAATGTATTATTTATTTAAGTGTGGACGTAAACTGTGATCAGTAGCTACCAGAGAAACGCTCAAATGCGCGATGAAATTCTAGCCTTTGATGATTTTTTTGCAAAGTTTTATCGAAATAATGAAAAAAAGCTTGAATTTAATATTTATTTACAAAAAAACAGTACAAGCTAATTTTGGAGAATTTTGCAATTTTTTAAATCGGTTTAAGATTGTGGGCTAAAAAGAGGACAAAAATATAAATTTCTGTTAAAAAGACGGCTTGGCAAATCGCTGCACAAAACTGGCCAACGATAGTACTGACATCGAATGGCTTTTAAATTTATGAAATCGGTTCAGTCGTTTTCGAGAAAACGCCAACAGAGCGTCAAAAATTGGTTCAAAAATTTTTTCAAAAATTTGGTCTCATCCGATTCAGAATGACTGGAAATGTAGAGAAAGCAAAATTAGCAAATCGGATTTTTTCTGAACTTATCCTTCAAGAAGTTAAAAAAAAATCACTATTTAGATTTCCAAAAATCTTATTTTATAAATATTCCAAAATGAACAGTTAATTGACATACGTATTTTTTATTAAAAACCTTGGTGCCATCTTTAAATTTTTTTTTAGGTTTTTAAATTTATGAAATCAGTTCAGTCGTTTTTCAAAAATGTCGGTAAAAGCTCAAAAATCGGTTCACATACACAAACACACGCTTTATCAAAAATTTTGTCTCATTCGATTCAGAATAGCTTGAAACATGGAAAAAGCAAAAAAAAAACAGCAAATCGGATTTTTTTGGAACTTAAACATGGGGAAAAATAATCAGGATTTACATTTCCAAAAACCTTATTTTATAAATATTCCAAAATAAACAGTTAATTGACACACATATTTTTTATTAAGAACCTTGGTACCATGCCCAACTATAAACCGCCAAAGACAATAATAGGTGTTTTGCAATTATAAATCATAAATACATATGTGAAGCGTGGCCAAAACCAGTTTTTCTTATATGATTTACTGCTAAGTTTGATCAATATTCCGAAAACATATAATTTACGGCTGATTTTGTAATTAAATATAATATCTAGAAGTTATTTTTATACCATCGAATATATATCGTGACTTCATGACATTTAGCATCATAACTGAGAAGTGTAAAATGAGAAAAATATTATATAAAATATATATTCAGCTGCGTAGTAATGAATTCGGCATTAAAATAAAACTTAGGGATCGTATAATTTGTGGCATTATTATATTTAATTGGTACAAATTAATTTATCGAAGTCAAATAAAACATAGAACGAAATATAGTAGTACTATTTTTTTTTTATTAAATTTTTATAACGGCAGGAGAAATTCTTATTGCTGAAGTAGTACTAAATAAAATTCAAAATATCAAAATTTAATTAAGATATAATTTAGTACATTAATAAAAGGTAAACCACTGTGTTTTTCTTTCAAAATTCTATGTTATTTGTCAAATTAATTACTTAATGTCTTTCTATATAGACAGATTGTAATTTATAAGAAAAAAAATAAAACCCACAACAAATGCCTCATCGGGTATAATTTTTCAAAGCACGATTAAAATATTAGAATATTATACTACAATATAAGCACATTTTTTCTACCAACACAAAAAAAGGCTTTTATTTTACACCAAAAAAATCTATTTTATTTTTATCTTTACAAATTATTCTTCATAATTACTAAATGTTTTTCGCAATATAAAACAGATTATAATTGCATTTTGACAAATGAAAAAAAGGCAATTGTACAACTCTAATTAAAAAAAAATCATTAAGAAAGTTCACGTGCAAACAGCAGTGTTTGATTAAAACATCAGTTACTGAATTAAAGACAAAAATTAATCAAATATGAATTAAATATGAATTAAAACATGTAAAATAATAAGAAAATATAAAAAAAATATCTAGCTAGTTTGGTCAATCGTTGCCCAAATTTGATTTCCAACCAATATCTTTCGAACAGTTTTCAATTTTTAAAATCGGTACGTAGACGAAAATTTTTGCACAATTCTGATAATTACAAAGAAACGGCTCATCCGATCGTCGTACAAAACTGAGCAACGCCGGTCTTTATCGTGTTACATCGAATGGTTTTAACTTTTTTGAAATCGGTTTAGCTGCTTTTGAGGAAACGTCGACGAAAAATATTTATACACACACATTTCAAAATTTGGTGTCGTTCGATTTACAGGGACTTGAAACGTCGAGAAAACTTAACATTAGCATGTTTCACGCGAAAACATGAAATTCCCCAAAATTAACTTAAAGCCCCATCTTTCACATGAGTTAGCATTGTGCATTTTTCATCATTAATAATAATTTTCACTTACCTTATGCGATCAGAAAAGAAATCAATTTTGATAGCCGACGATTTCTTTTTGAGAGCTCCCGTGGCCCCGTGAAGAGGCGAAGCGCCTTGATCGCTGCTCGCGGACGCTGGAGGCGAGGATGATCCCGTGCTCGAAGACAAGCTGCCGGCTCTACCCCGCAACAATTGATCTTGTACGACCGCGTTACCGTTAGCATGATACCCGTTTACCGGATGAGCGGCGGATATGGCCAGCGTCGGACGACTGTTTCCGCGGTTACGTCGTCTTTTTCTTTCCAGAATTTGCAAGACCGCCGTCCTCATCCACGCGCCCGAAGAGACCGCTCGTCGGCGGCGGCGGCATCCAATCCAAGTCTTTCTTTAGATGTCCGCGACCGCAACGGCAACCGCAAGCTTTGAAAGCCAAATCATATCCCTTTTTAGTCCACAAATTCTGATGGCGTTGACGCTCAGACCAGGACCTGGCACGTCCGCAGGATTTCAGATAAGTCAAAACGCTCTGCTCCCAGGACTCGAAACATTCGCGATGCATATACCGGCCCACGGTGCAGCTCTCGTTGTTGCATGTCACGCGTACCGTGTCGCGTAAATCGTCCAGGCTGATCAGGGCGTACGCCGGGCTGTCCGCCGAATTGGCGCGCAAACAATCGCCTGTCGGTACGCAGCATCTAGTCAGATCTGCGTCCAGTAAATCGGCTTCCAGCAGCCCTTGTGCCGGATTTTGCGTATGTCTTCTCGGAGCCATAACGGCCGTTTGAAACAACGCCGACGGTAACAAAGTGGGAAACAGCACGTCACACATACAGCACGAGTTTTTATTCGCGGTTTATTAAAACAATTGGGACGTCGACAAAACGTCTACTGCAACACTTCTGCACAACTGTTCACATACACACATTCTATGCACAACGACGGCTGTTGGTGTAATTGAATCACTTACGAAAAAATCAAGTGATAGATGACGAAGAAAATTAACAACTTTTGAAGAAATAGAGAAAGAAGAAAAGTATGAGCGCGCGCGCGCCGTTTATATAGTATACTGTAATACAGAAAAAACGAACTTACAGCGGCTGCAGTGCCGACTCAACTAAACGCACGTCGCGTTTGTGTATTCTCTGTCAGGGTCAAAGCGTGTGTGCGGCGGAGTGGTGGGGATGGTGGAAGCAGGGAAAGTGCTCGTATTGGCCGGAATGAAAGCGAAAACACGGGCAGGGGCGAAGGGCACGAAGCTCGCACATTTTCATTTCACTTTCCTATGGATGTCTCGGTCGCGCGCCCGCTACGCCGCCGACTCTTAGTTGGAGCGCTGACGAATATACTAGAGTGAAAATAATTTGGCAGAAAACGCATTAACAATACATATTAATATACTAATCGAAATCAAAACTAATCACTTGATAATCCCAGATTATTAAATTCTTCCACAAAGCGAACACGTTTCATCTTTTTATCTATATTTGCATTAAAAATAAATGTGAATGAAAGGCCTTTTTTGTATATCATCAAGAATTAAATAATAATTATATTTAATAATTTATTTTTATATTTGGGCGGATGTAGTGTTAATAATGATGACGTTAATAAAATATGAGAATTTAGTAATATTAAAAATGTTAAAATGTTTTCTAATATCGATGTTCAAAAAAAAAAATAATAAACGTAGAATCAAAAAAAGATAATACTATTGAATTAATTTGAATTAGAAATATCTTATGTAGAATAATAGTAGATAAAATTTATTTGGAACTTACGTAAAGAATTTATAAGTTTATTATTTAATTATTTCTATGTTTTGAGGAGTAGGTCTGCTCAAATTTTATGTCTTACTATGTGACCTAACGAAAAGAAAAACAAAATTTAAGTTTAAAAAAAACGAAATAAGAATATCTAATATAATACCTTTTGACATTTGATGACTATCATCATTCAGCTATTCAAACAAGAACAAAACTAAACTTAAAGCACTATAATTAGTTTTAAAAATCTAACCTTTAATTTAAGAAAACAACATATCTAATAACTTAATCAGTGATGTCCAAAGTGGGTTACATGACCCCCAAAGGTCCACGACAACTTTCAGTGGGTCCAACGTCGGCGAAAAAAAATTTTCAGGAACTACGAAATGAAAATGAGGGTCACACATTATTGAATCACAAACAACCATGTTAATATATATTACTATGTCTATAATAAAAAGTTATATATAATATGTTTAAATAGAACTAAAATTATGAAAATTACTTTATAAAAATGTATACATTGTAGTATAAGAACGCATTCAATTTGAGGTCGCAATATAATTTTTTTGCTGTTTTTTGACACTGTAGTATAAATATAGACTGGATAGCATTAGCCTGGAAATGTAAGATTCAAGCTTACAAAATCGTTGTCAAATGTTGATAATTAAATATTTACTTTTCGCTTACTTTATTTTTGGTTTTTATATTAATTACCTTAATAGTTTAAAAAATAACATGTATATTCATTTTGAATGTTTGACAATAAATTTCGTACATTTAGAAATGTATAAAAGAAATTATCGGCATGGCAAAGCTCAAAAGGTCCACTACACAAAAAAAATATGGGAACTTTAAACAAAAAACTGTCTGTGTCTAAACTAAGAATCAAAAACTATAATCGAACTGAACTCGAAGTTCACTGAGTGAACTCAATTCAGTTTCAATTGTTAACTGATAAGCGTCTTCTTTTTATCTTTTTTGTCTATGAGACAATTTTTGTTTGTTTTATTTTTCATAGCAAACTATACAATAAGTACAATCAATCTAAAATTATAGACATTCAAAAAGATTTTTTTTTTATTTTGGATATAATTTACATCTGTCCAATGGACATTAGGTGAATTTTATGAATAACAAAATAACAAAGAAGCTGTCTGCAAAATAAACTATTGAATGCTTGAGAGAGTGCACAGTTGCAATCTCTCCTAATTTAAGAAAGGAGTATGATCTAGTTTGACTTGAAATGCCAGTTAGGTCCAAAGGCGTTTTACTTTTTAATCTTTTGGTGTAGTTTGCTGAGATGAGTGCCTTGGCGAGGATTCAAAAAGATGGCATGTAAAGGATAACTATCCTTTGATATTTATTATTGCATAAATTCTTAAATAGTGTCATTAATAATTCACGACTTTTTTTAGTCTTTTTTTTTTTAGTCGCTTTAGAACTTTTTTTTAGTCGCTTAGAGCAGATTTGAATGATAAGTTATGTGTTGTTTTTTCTAATTAAAGTTGAAATATTTTTTAAACTATTATTAGTGTTTAAAGTTTGTTTTTGCCCTGGTCAACCAAGTGTTGAAACGTATACTCAATAGAGGATTTTTTTTCGTTAACCTTTTTTTCGAAGTTTGGACTGGAATTCATTCCAAATTATATATATATATATATATATATATATATATATATATACACGATAGTTTTGTCGACGTTGATACATATTTGTAATGTTTTTGCAGCCCAATCGTCGAATTAAAAAAAGATTAAATAACCAAATTATTTATTCCATTAAACGTTTCGACACTTGATATGTGTCATCATTCAGTAATCAAACCAGGGAAAACAACAGAAAAAAATTAATTATGATGTAAAATTGATTGAACACTAAATTTGTGTAAAATAATAATATACTATCATATTAACAAACGAGCCTACTTCTTCCAGCCCTCTCACTATGTCGCGGGCACCCAAACAGCGCGGTTCCTCTATAGGCATTGCATGTGTTTGTTTGGGCTCGAGATGCAGCGCAATTTATTTGTATTCGTAAATAGATATACCGTAATTTGAATGTGTGCTTTACTTTGATAAGGCGCAGGCGCGAATATTCGTTTGGAGGCCCGCAATACCAAAATACGATTACATTTCTGACTGTATGCGATCAGAATGAAAACTATGCACGATCAAACAACACACACGTATCTCGATTGATGCTTGAAATTATTTATCTCTAATTTGAATTTTTAGATTAGAAAAAATTATAATTGATTCATAGTTAGAGAAATACTTCAAGCCAAATGATCGTACTAAGTATGTTTTATAATGAGATATTACACCAAATTATCATTATTCTTAACTAAATGATTTAATAATATACTTGAAACTTAAATGAAGTAATTTTTATATTGTTTAAGATATGACATGATGAAGTGAAATGCTGTGTTAAAATGTGGTACAGTATTGGTAGTCAATTAGCCAGTAAAATTTTTGATTAATAATCCAAATTATCTTGTTGCTGCTTATTGGGTTTCTGTAGTTTCTGTAGTTACTGGTGTAAAAATTAATAAGACATTAGCGACTTTACTTTGCACTTAAATAAGGTTTATATTGTTATTGTGAAAATAATGTAAGTTTTTTTTAATAAAAACTAGTATAGTTTTGTATGTGAATACCTATAAATTAATAATGTTATTAATTAAATATTAAAATTATATGGTAATTGCCGTGTTAGTCATAGTGTCTAAAACTAAGAATAAGATCTACGATTTGGCAGAAAAAAAGAAATGCGTTGATATAAGGCCATGTCAATCAATTATAAATGTATGACGCGAAAAATAATATTTTTCTGGAATTATGGAAAATAAAATCTTTGATACATTAAGAGAACTTCATACATTTTGAACAAAATTATCTAATAAAGTCGCACATGAAATTTCCTTATATTATAGTAGCGATTGACGAACTCAATTGTATAAATACTTAATAATATAATTAAGTTAAGTATGACAAAAAAATAATACTATTCGTAGTAAAAATGCGATTGGTATATTCGGATTGAGAGCTTGTAATTTTGCCTGCCAATCCATTTTCTCTATATTTCAAGTCATTCTAAATCGTTCTACACCCAAAATTTAAAGAAAAGGTATGCGTGTGTGTATGGTCTTATATTTAACCTTCATTTAACAAACTTTTATTTAAGCCTCTATTTAACCATCGTCGTTTTTCGTCGTCGTTTTCCACACACAAATGCATCAGTTTCAAAAATATTTTGTTTCAAAAGTAATTCATGCAATTCATGGACACCCCCTTAAAGCTAATTGCTGGAACTTCCCGTACCATAATTATAAAATTACACAAAATGTGTACACATTATGAAAATCTCTAGAAAATATCTGATAATTAGATGTGCATAAGTCCAATAAACATTTTTGACCGCCAAATGGCAATTTTC
>NW_020536477.1:0-33360 GCF_003426905.1 Ctenocephalides felis | reverse complement strand
ATTCTGTATTTATACAGACGAGAGGTTTGTTATGCAACAAAAATATTAATTCTTAAAAAAAAATATGATTTTAAAAATATAATCTATATTGAGGTTTTTTGTTCGACTTTGTTTACTTATAATCTGTATTTTTTGTATTAAATATTGTAATTTTTTTAGCTGAATGTTGAGACAAATCTGGTCTCGAAACGTCTGAACCTAAATAAATATTTCTATATATTTTGGGGTATTGACTGTTTTTTACCGCATATCAATATATATACATAAGTACATAATTATAATGTGAATTAAATAAAAAATAATGTGGTTCATAGAAATACGCTACAAAATCATTGTTTTGATGCCTCTAAATTTACACAGAAATATTTCACTGAACGCCAATGTATTTCTAATTCAATAAACATTTTTACGGTGTAAGGAAATATTTAAAAAAACATTAATATTTATTTAACAAAAAAAAATATATGCATTAGTTAATTTAAATTGTCTTACCTTAAAAGTTTTGTATGAAGAACAAACATAAGAGCGCCGTCTTCCAACTCGTCCAAGCTGTACTTTCTGTCTCCGTCCATTGAAAAAACATATCGGGCGCCCCTGAAAAATATAAAGAATTCAAAACATTAATAATCTAGGTTCTATAGAATATATCATATCTATAAATCTATAAAAACTTCACTATTAGTACTGTTTTCCTAATAAGAATTATTTTTGATCCATTGGGATTAACCATCACCACTTTTCTTACATTACGAAAATTTAGGATTAAATTTGAATTTGAATACTGAAGGGGTTGCATGGCAACTACATACTGAATGAAAAAATGATAAAGCTAATAATCTTGGTTTGGGAACAATCATTATTTTAGTTTTTTGTTATAATATAACTAAAATACATTTGTCAATTAACTGTTGCCGAATGAATATTGCAGCAATAGTAGAATGTTGTGGATCTTATTAAACTAGATTCCAAATTCTATGCTTATCGTTTGCTATAGAATATGTTTTACACAAATTAATTGAATTTTCTAAATGTTCTTCTCTTAAATTGTATTTGCTAATACCAGTTACTGTATTAACTATTTTCTCTTTAAGCAGTTGAATTTTAAACCCGGATTTTTTAAATTACCATAGAATTTAACACACTAGATATCTCGAATTATGCTTAGATGTGTTATCAATATCAATTATCCTATTACTTCAATATATAGATATATTACTTCAATAGATTTCTATGTATTTCTCGATCTATTCATACTCTGGTCCGAATTGATTTTCTCACCTTGGTAAATCCATTCTCAAAGACAATTTATCGAGAAGCGATTCTAACGTTGCAATATCTCGACCTGGTTTAAACCTAAATTCTACGCCTGGAAAATACGGATCACCATTTCTGTAGAAGAGACTCTTCTCGCCTTCCAGTACGATAGATTTGCATATCTGCTACCTGCTACCCTACCGCTGTCAAGATTGTGCTGGAATAGAATAGAAAGAATTTTATTAAATTTGTTAGGTGGAATTAATAATTAAAATACATAAGAACAAATACAAAGTCAAGGAAGTATTCAATCGTGTACGTTTCAGTTTATTTGGTACTTTATGTTGAAAATGGTTGAAGCAATGGATTTGAGTTTTTTTAGAAGCTATTGTTCTTACGTATTTGTGAATAATTATTATATCTACCTATACAGAATTTAGTTCTATTTTTAGCAAGAAATATTTATTTAATCATTTTCAGGTTAGTTGGCCAAGATAGTGCCTATTCTCTCTAAGCAATACACCCTCAAAATACAAGATTCATATATCTGCACGTTGGTCAGAAACCAAGGATGGTGATGTCAATGTTTTTAAATTTAATGAATCAGTATGACAAATATCAATAATGTTACATCATGATAAGAAATTTTGCAATAAAATTGAAGTTTTTATTTGGTGCATTTATGAGCTGAAGAGTGTTGAACTATGTTGTTTAATTAAAGCTAACTGAAAAATTTGGAGACTGATGAAACGATCAATCACTCCGACCAGTGTTGGGATAGAGTTGCCAAAATAATTGAAGTTGACAGCGTATTAAATTAAGATTGGCAATAAATGCAGAAAAGTTTAGAATGTTAAATCAGTTATCTTTTTTTGAATATATTAGAAGATACTGCCAAATTTTAGAAGCTTTCAACCTTTAGTGCATTACTTTTTTGTTCTCATTTTTTAATTTTTTTCAAAAGAATTTGAAATTAGTTTAGTCATTTACTAAAAATTTGGTTTCTGATAATTACCGTGTTCGCTTGAGGGTACCGTTGCGGCATGGGTGGTCCTATCGAAGAAGTCTCGCTGCCCGCGGGGGGACTCGCCGCCCTTGACTGCGCACCCATAGCAGTAGCGCCCCATCCGCCCCTACCAGCAGCGACCTAGAATATAAAAAATAGAATTGTTTTAAAAAAATTGCTAAATTTATTTTAAATCTCCATGCTACATTAATAGAACAAGCCTAGAGTGGTTTTAAATATCGTTCCAGAAATTATTGTGTACGATATTTGGATATTTGAATAAGCGTAGAAGTAGGAATTTTTGAGTCGTAAAAAATTTTTATAAGTCAATATTATGCTATTTTTGGTATAGATATAATAATCCATTCGATGTAGAATGACATTTGTCAAAGCCTGTCTTATTTGTTGAAGAAATTGGAAGCCAAAATAAAGTTGAACAATAAATAATTTGGTTTCGAAAACTGAATACAGGATTCAATATTTTTATATTAAAAACAAATATATTAAAGAAGCAGTAAGATGATGATAGGAAAATGTAATCAATTATCAAGATAGGGTAACAACATTTAGATTGTTTGATTTTTTCAACAACAAAGATTGAATATCTAAGAAATGAAAGCGTGAAACAAATTATAAATTGGGACCTTTACATTTAAAAACCTGGATACAGGATCCAATATTTTGACATCCAAAAAGGAAATTTTAGGGAAACAATAAGATGAGATGACGATGGGAAGAAAAATTGTTAATTATCAAGAAAAGTTTATTAAATTTAGATATTTTGCTTTTCTACTTTTTGCCAGGATTGCTTATCTGAAAAATGAGGGCATGGAACAGAATATATTGGGCACATTTAAATTTTGAAAAACTTTGATTCGATATTTTAATATTTCAAAAGAAAATTTTAAGGAAGCAATTAGATGATAATGAGCAGAAGAAATTGTTAATTATCAAGATAAGGTGCTTTAGTGAAATATAGACTTTTTTAATCGACTTTTCTCACTTGATATCAAGAATACATATCTAAGAAATGAGGACATGCACTAGAATATATATTGGTCACTTTTAAATTCTGGTAAACTGAATATAGGATCCAATATTTTGATATTCAGAAAGAATATTTTAAGGAAGCAATAACATAATGATTAGAAGAAGAAATAGTTATCAAAATCATGTGAAGAAATTTAGGTCTATAGAAACGACTTGCAGCAAGATTGCTTGTCGGATAAATGGGGGCATATTCCAATATATATATATATATATATATATATATATATATATATATATATATATATATATATATATATATATATATATATTGGGCACTTTTAAATTTTGAAAAACTTGGATACAGAATCCAATATTTTTATATTGAAAGAGAATATTTTAAAGAAACAATAATATAATTATGTGAAGAAGAAATTGTTAATTATCAGAATTAGGTGAACTAGTCTATTTAGAAATAACAATTCATTCAAGATTGTATACCTGAAAAATGTGGGCATTTATCAAAATATATCTTTTATTGTTTCAATTTTGAAAAACAGGATCCAATATTTTTATATTCAAAATGCATATTTTAAAGAAGATATGAAATGCAAAGAAAAAGATATTAATTGTCAGGATCAGGTCAAAATATTCAGATTTTAGAAACGACTTTGCGCAAGATTGCGTATCTGAGAAATAAGGTCATGTAACAAATATATGGGCACTTCTGAATTTTGAAAAACTGTATATAGGATCCAATATTTTTATATTCAAAGATGATTTAAGGAAGCAATAAGAGAAGTAATAATAATAATAATAATGAGAAATTGCTGATCATCAGGATCCGGCGAAGAAATTTAGATTTTTTGAAAACAACTTTTTGCACTTTGTGCCAAGATTGAATATATGAGAGATTACGACATAGAATAAGATACATGTTTGGCACTTTTTGGAATTTTGAAAAACTGGATACAAGATCCAATATTCTGATATTTGAATAGGATTTTGCAAGAGAGCAATGAGATGATGATGGAAATAACAAATTTTGACTTATAAAGATCAGGTAAAGAAATTTGGATTTTTAGAAACGACTTGGAGCAAGATTGCTTATCAGAGAAATGAGGGCATGCATAAAAAATATATTGGGCACATTTGTCTTTGCCAAAATATTTTTATATTATGGAAGGATGTTTTAACACAGTGATAAGATAAAGATGAGATGAAGAAATAGTTAATTATAAAGATTAGGTGAAGAAAATTAGATTTTTAGATACGACTTTGGGCACATTGAGTCAAGATTGCACACCTGACAAATGGGGCCATGTATCAAAATATATATGAGGCACTTCAAAAAAAAAGTATCCACCAATAAAACCAAGTTCAGGATATGGAACAATTTATCTAATTATCTTATCTTTATCAATTTCCACTTACTTCCTCTGTGTCGTCGTCCTCCGAGTCCGTGTTTTCAGCTGTCACTTCTCCCCTGGGCTGATCCTCTAAGCTGTCAGGTTGGAGACCGGCGGCAGAATCGGCCGGCCCGTTGCCGCTGACCGCCGAATTGTTGGCGGTGACAGCGCCTCCGTTGTCCTCGGCTGCTGCTGAACTCGATGGCGGTGGGTTGTCTTGCTGCCGGCTCGGGGCTCGGGACTGCACTGATGTCTGCGCTGTTGACACCTGCGCAAGAAGTTGATGGTAAGCTACACGTGCGGAGCAGATACGCGCACAGGGCCGAATTGGGAGGAAATAGATAGTTGGATTTGGGATGAGAGTTAGATTAGAAAGAAAAAAATTGAGGTTGAAGTGCTGAAAACATTTTCGAGATTTTGTTGACCCTCTATGGGCCGAATTTTTGTTTCACATCCAAAAATATTTGCGGAACAGAAAATCTGGAATTCTAAGCTTATAGATGCAAACGAAAACAAAAAAATCTGTTTGAACCAATTTTTTGGTATCAATAAATTATATGACTATGGATTCACAACGGCCTATAAAGTTTGCACTTCTATGTATAAAAATGTTATTTTAGGTTGAAATGTCTAGCAAAGATCAATAATGTTTATATTCGTTAACTTGATAACGTTATAGAAATTAGATTTATGCCCCATTTCACAAAAAAGTCATTATTATTTAGCAAAATATCGAAAAATTTCGAATGCTGCCTGAAAGTTACGCAAAATGATTTAGATTATTCGATAATGTGAAGAAAATTGGTCGTTTTGTAGTGATTTCTTAAAATGCTAAAACATGATCTATCTGTGCCCTTTTCAAATATTTTGGATAATATAACATATTTGAAATTTGAATAAAATGTTATTGTCTCATTTCAAAAAATCAATAAATTATGGTCTATAGGCTTCAAATGTTTCTCCGATCAAATTGGCTTTCCGATATTACAAATTGGAACAAACGCAGCAATTGACAGAATCAAGATATTGTGTAGAGCTTCGAAAAAAGATTCTAATGATAATAAAAAACCAAAAAGATTCTTAAAGATTTTTGAAAGATAAACGTTTCTATATTTTATATATATATATACGTTTTGGAATTAAATACGTTGCATCTTCAGGACATCTGGTAAGAAACGTGATCTTGACAAGAATCTTTGTAAAAACTTTTAAGTTTTTTATTATCATTAGATACTTTGTTCGAAGCTCTACAGAGTATTTACAAATCCAAAGCCCAAGCATCTAATTTTTGACAAAGATTTTAGAAATTTATCTATTGAAATTAAAAAAAAAAACAAAATGAATAAACAGAATTTTGCGCTATTTGAAAGTTTATAAACATGATTGTAATTTAGATCATAGCAGATTCATAGCAGTTATAATGATTTTTCAAGTAATTCATATTATTTTAAATAAACTTAGATTTAAAAAAAAATTAAAACTTTTAATTATCAACTCTAAAAATTAAGTAAATTTGAAGTATTTAATTTTATTTTTAAATAGTTTTAATTAGAATTAATATATAATAAAATAATTGATGAGTTCAACACGTTAATTGCCATGTCAATCACATATGTCTGAAGCCAAAAGTTCTTCATGAGCCATGTCAGACATATATGTCTGACAAATTGACCTAAAATGTTATTTGTTCGTCGAGAAAAAATATTTTAATATAGGGTTATGTTTGTTATATATCTGTGACATAAAAAATAATTTTCAGGAATTTTGGCAAAAGAAAAAAATTTATTGGATTTCTTTGATACATTATTAACTAAATTATCTAATAAAGTCACCAAGGCCCATGTCAATTTTTTCTGATTTTATCGTTGCGATTAACTTGTTGATATTTATATTGAAATAAAAATATAATAAACAACGATAAAGAAGAAGAGGTAATATTGCAATAGTGCAAAATTTATTATTTGACCATCCTAATTTATATTATTTTTATATTATTTAAATCAATTTTCAATTTTTTTAAAGATATTAAATAAATTTATTTATGCCAAAGTTTGATATGTTTTCATAGTGTATTATACTCGGTAAAACTCGCTTTAAATCGCTCACGCGCCTAAAGAAAAGATCGTTCCTTACGATTACATACTACGATTCAGAGTTTAGAAACTTAATTTTACTTATGAAAAACATTTATATTTTTGTTAAAAGTATATCAGCTTACCACGTTTATCTTGAAAATCATTATAAAAAAAATTGTTCACCATTTAAAGGGGTGTTCTAAAGTAGCGATTAAAGAAAAAGAATTTTCTTTTGTTGCCTATTTTCAAAGTTTAACTATTTAACAATATATGTATAAGCGGTTTTTTTTTCATATTTAAATTATTTTTCGAGATACAGTTGTTTGACCATAATAATCCTTTTTTGTGTCTTTTAAACGCGTTTTTCTCAAACCTGTCTCTTTCAACACGATGCCCACGATTTCTCGAGTTTTACTAAACGTTTCTTAATAGTTTTTTTTTTTGCCTTATCACCTAATTTCAATTTTTACTATTTTTAAAAAAATCATGAAACTCAAATTTGATAAGTAAAATGGACTTATTTTCAAACATTTGCCATTTTTTGAAAAATTTATTTTTAACCTAATATTAGTGTATGTCATTGATTGATACTTCATTCTACATCATTCTACATTTAATGGTTTTTTATTCTGAACACACATGTAAATTCTTTGGGACTCGCCACTTCAACAACTGGTAATTTTTCAAGTGATTAACTTTTTTTTGTACTCTTGTTATATTGATAAATAAATTATAAAAAAAATATAGTAAAAAAATTGATTGCCCCTTTTTCACGCGAATTCAAAAATAATCTTCATGTTTCTACACTAGATAATCGCAATGTATTTTGAGAAATTGAAAAATTAGATATTTAACTATACACAATTTGTTAAGTCATCTATTGAGACTAAAAATATAGTAAATCTTTAGATTTCTTTTCGACATTCAATAACAATAGAAAAAAACACTTAACTAGCAAGTACGTAGACAAAACAGCTTGACCCATATCAACTATAACTTAATAAGTTCGGTTCTCAACTGATTTTCTTTGAAAGACTTTGAAAGCTTTAGAGAGCTCAAAAATGTTTATCGGAACGTTAGAAAATATTTTCCAAATAACTCTTAATTACAAATTAACATACAGACAAGAAAACTAGCAAACATAATCAAAGCTTCAATATGAAAATAAGCTTCAAAATCGAAGTGCATTTTTAACTTCAGAATTGGCGTTGTTACTTCTGAATAAAAACACATTTTTTTAACAAATTGCTCGATTAACTAGATTTAATTAAATTAAAATAGTAAGTTTTCAATCCCTGTTTTCTTAAGGCTGAATTGGAAAATCTATAGCCGGTAGCGTGCTAATAAGAACCGAATGAAAATGGACTCGCTTGACCACTAGTCCAGGGTCGTAATAGGCACAAGTTATATTTTTGAAAATACAAATTTTATTTATAATAATAATTTGAATATCATAAAAAATTATAATCAATTGCATATGCATAATATTATAACAATTTTCAGTTTTAATGTTTATGTCTATTTATGAGTTGCACCATGATATGAATGTTTTCAACCCTTATAGATTTTTTAACAATTATTTTGCTTAGAATAATTGAATTATAAAATAATAAAATCTATCTATTATTGAAAATTATTGTTAACTCTTTATCTACATTTTTTGATAATATTACGCATGATTTAACGTTTTATGAACTTCAACAGTTTAATATTTCAAAAATTCCTAGTTTTGCTCAATGTAAGTAGCAACTTTTCTGAAACATCATTAGAATATTAATCCACTTTCTATTAGAGTAATTACAATTTTTTTTGTTATTTTTATTTCTTATTTATATGATTTAATTAGTATCAATTAAAAATAATCCTTTCTCGTAATTTCTACTTGAAAGCTGTTGTCCGAGCTTTTTGTAAGATGTTGTGAATACATGCATCGATTATTTCTTATTCATACTTTTGTATATCACTCATCTATTCATCAGTTATCTACATCTCATACTGTCGTATATTTATCATTTATAAATATATTTATCATTTACAAATGATTTAAAGTTTCAGAAGCTTTTGGATTCGCTCAATGGCGAGTTCTAAACTATTCTATTGATAAAACCAGTGTTAGTGGTTGAAAATTTTACTCACCATCATTTTATAATATTGTTTTTCCGTTTTGTTTTTGATTGGTATCGTTTTAATTCTTTTCGAAATTGTTCGTTATTTTGAGTTTTATAAATTTGAGGTTAGAGTTCAGGGTCCAAATTTCATACATTCTGGATGCACTTGCGATTGATTCACTGCAAGGAAAAAAATAAGGATTAATATGTTGTTAAATGTGATAAAAAATATAAACATTAATTGAAATTGTAACTTCTGTACAAAATCATAAATTGTTCTAGTTACATATATGTGATAAATATAACAAGTTGATCTATAATAATAATATTTTTATAAAATCTTTTTTAAATGTTGTAGAGTAGGTATATGAATGAGTAATTTAGTTCAACATTTAATAATATCTGTTTTTAAGAGATTTTCGAGCAAATTTTGTTATCAGCACTATAAAATGTATAGAGAAATAAAATTCACGTACTAGACATTACAAATTTTAAGTGAAAATTTTTAATTTTTTTTTAGCCATTAATACTGAATATAAATATTATAAACATGTACTAATAACTTAAATTATTAAAGACGTTAAATTTGTCATCACAATTATTCAATAAAACATAAAGGGTAGTACTGCCCTAGGGCAGGTTCGTGATTTGAGCTAAACCCGATTCAGGGAAAAATAAAGTAAGAGATTTTCCATTGCCATTTCACATCGCAGTGCCCTAAATGGGATATTTTTAATTCTAAACGGTTCAAATAGATTGAAAATTATATATTTATTATTATTAATATATTTACTATATTTTAAACGAAAATTGATATCACTACTGCATGATATCAAGTTGTCCAATGCGGGGGTTCGAACTCATGTCTTTGTTCACACAAGGCAGTGCGCTTAACCGTTATGCCATGGAACACAGAAATATTTAATAAAAATAAAGTAAAGAAATTTACAAATTTGCAAAAGAATTTTATGATATAATTTTACAATTTTCTCAATTGATATACCACAAATATATTGTATTATATATTTAGTTATATTATCAAGGCAAATAGAGTATAATAACCATAATTTGGAATGCAATAACTTGCAAAACATCGAATAAATTTAGCTTTACTATGTTTTAAATATATTTGAATAAATATATAGAAAAGTTACAATTATATAGCCATAATAAATATATAACCAAGTAAATTTGAAAAAAAAACTAATCACTATCAAAAGTAAATTTTAATGCGTCGCATTATAAATCATAATAGTAATTATTAGTTTTTGATACTGAAAGTTTACTACAATTATGTTCTTAATTTTTATAATAAATGACTAATGACTAAAAAAATGACTAATTTAAATAATTTTAGAATAAAAAAAATCGGGATTGTCAACTATTACTATTATTTATTTGTAATATGATTTGTATGATGATAGTGTGATCTACTCTATTTTATTCTATTTTTTATTATATTATTTATCTTTATTATTATTTAATCCTGATTATTAATTAATCCTGAGTTAATATGTGTGTATTATACTTATTCATCGTCATATATTAAAATAAAATGAAAAAATTATATATGACTACTGAAACGTGTACAAGTTTTAAGAATGCACATTAAATGTTTTTGAAATTGAACTTAACTTTAATTTAATCTCGAATTTGTTAAAATTAATTTTACTTCATGTTTCTATTTGGTTTATTAACTTCCCGTAGGGTAAGTTATAGTAATCGCAAAAAAATCGAAAATGAAAATTTTTGCATTTCTCGACGTTTCAAAGGCTTCTGAATATTTTGGCATACCTTAGAAAAAATGGATGTATGTGTGTGTGTGTGTGTGTGTGTGTGTGTGTGTGTGTGTGTGTGTGTGCGTGTGTGTATGTATGTGCGGATACAAATTTTCGTCGACGATTTCGGGAACACCGATCAACCGATTTGAATAATTCAAAAATCATTCGATTCGTATTGATAAGGAGACGTGCTGATTAGTTTTTGGCGAAGTCAGGTCTAGCCGTTCCGAAGATACGGGGCAAAAAGTGCCGAAAACGGTAACTCAGTTTTTAAGAGAACGGAGCGTCCGATTTTAATAATTCAAAAAACATTTTACTTGTATTGACAAGGTGAAAAACCGATCAAATTTTCATAAAGGCAGGTCTAGCGGTTTCGGAGATCTAATGAAAAAAGTAAAAAAAAATGCCATTTGGCGGTCAAAAATGATCATTAGACATATGCACATCAAATTATCAGATATTTTATAGAGATTTTAACAATAAGTATAATTTTGGTTTACATTCCTATGGGTTCCGTACCAATGTTTATGCGTTAGACGTCGACGCGGCGCTTACGCGGTTTGATATTTCGTCTTTATGCAGTTAAAGCAGTACGATTGCTTTGAAAAAAAGTTTAGATCTTTCAAAATATGTCAAAATAAGGAAAACATTTTTTTTTTAAAAAAAAAAATTAAAAAAAAAAATTAAAAAAATTTTTTTTTTCAAAAAAAAGTAATTTTTTGTCTAATTGTTTGTCAAAAATCTTATTTGTTCGAAGAAATTTTTTTCAAAATGTTAATCGTTTTTAAAAAAATAATTTTTGGTACGGGAAGTTCCAGCAATTTGCCTTAAGGCACGATGCCTTAATTGCCTTAAGACAGAATTCCACTTACAGCTAGTTTTTTCCTTTTACTGAATCAATTAAATCCGCATATAAAGATTTCTATTCTATTTGCAAAAGTTCATTGTACAGAAGTATATTGAAAAACCGGTATGCAAACAGGATCATAAACCAAAGAGGCGAGCAATTTAAAAATACAATATATGAGCTTTTAATAAAAGCTCTGAGAATTTTCTACTTGTAGTGGTTTGAAACTAGTCATTATTATCAATTAGTGTTCGACTTTTTTAAACTATAAAATACTTAATATATGTAACATGAAATTAAATGTGTAATAAAATAATTAAGTAATGGATTTCAGTATAGAAATTGTTTACAATAAACCCTATTAAACGTTATTTATAATTTTATTTTAAAATTTATTGTCGCAACAATTGTACCTAATTTGTATTTTCTGTCTATCGATCATATATTTCAGAAAAAACAATATATGGTACTAAATGCAATCAATTGCAAATAAACAAAATTTTTATGAACACCATGTACTAAATATTTACTAGGTTTTTTAAATAAATATTTTTCAATAAATAATTAACATATTCTTTTATTGGATGGCTTTCAACACATTTCAGGAGGTACATTAGATAGTATAAAAATTACTTTTTATAGCTTTTGTTATATTGTCTAATGTACTCTGAAATGTGTTAAAGGCCACTGAATATAAAAAATATTTATCTAAAAATTTTGGTAAATATTTAGTACATAGTGTTTATTTAATGATATCATAGATAACATAAAAAAATATTGAAATAATTCAAATTCATAAATTAAATGTAAATTGAAAAGTATATGCTTCTATTCTGAAGTATCCTGAGCTCAATAAATTTTCTTAAAAGTATTTTTTTTTTATTACTTAATGTAAATTACAAGCTGTCTGTATAGACATTAATTGTGTTAATAAAATAAAATTACTTTCATTATAAGGCTACCCAGTAGTACTAGTAATTATTATTGCAATATTTTTGTCATATTTATACTTATAAACATTTACTACACTATTTGTGATCAATTGTAATTGAATTAGTCTATATTTTGATGAAAGCTCTTGACTTCTAAACATCTACTTATATTTGAAAATTGAACTCTAAAAAAAACTCTAAAACACTCTAAAATCTCTAAATAAATTCGTTCTAAATATTTATACAACTTTTATAATGCAAATAAATTACTCATTTAAAGTTTCTAAATTTATTGTCAATTTAGCTTAAAGGAATCCTTATGTAAAAAATAAAAAAAAAAATCTAAATTGACAAACGACTGTATTCTAACAATAAGTGATTTTACGAATCTTTCATAGTAAATATTATAATGAATTAGAATTAGAAATTATGAAAATTATGACTTATTTCGATTTTTTTAAAAAAAATAATTACCTGCATCATTGCTTGATGTCCAAAATATTTTTTATTCCATAATATAAATTGTAGGAAGAGTTTTTATAAAAATCACAAATTCACTCAAATTACATGAATAATTTATAAAGTAAAATTTTCATCTATAAATTTTATATATTTTATTAATGACTGCTTTATTGTATCAAGTAACAGTATTAATGTTGAAATGCACTCATAATATTATTTTAATAGTAAATGTTTAAATATTATTTATTTAATTTTATAATTGTATTCTTAATCTTATTAGGGATAAGTATTCAATTTATGTTAAATTATGTTCAAGTTATTTAATATTCAAATTAACTAATTAATAAAAGTTGTTCAAGTTATTTAATATTAAATTAATAGGACAATTTTTTTTAATGATTATTTAGGCTAAGTATTTTATTTATTTATGTTGAATTATGTTTAAATTGCATTTGCATCCACAAAGTAATGGACATGAGATACAAATATCACTACTTTTAGCATATAAACTTATATAACTATTTACTCGTTATTTCAATTATTTATTAATTTTTCAATTAATATTAATTAACACTTGTCATAAACTTTCGTTGTTTCCTTTCCAATTAATCCTGATTAAATAATCAAATTAAATCACTGTACATTTATCAATCTCCTAATTATCCTTGTCCTCGAAACCGGCTCCTGAATCCCGAAATGCCGGTAGGAAAAGTGAGAATCGTTAGAAAATCGTCGTTCTTGAGCTTTTCCCGGCGCTTGTATTGTGACTGAGTTTAGGTTTTTCCTTAAGATTTTTTAACGGAGAGCGATCGTTGCCTTCGGCCACGGCGAACTGACACGCACGCCACGGCGGACTCTAGTATGAAATATAAAGTTGAACTTAGAATGGGGAGGGCGAACCCCCAAGGAGGGCGAAAGTGGGTGGAATTGACCGTAGCCCGAAAGGGGTCAAGCCTTAGAACATACATGAATCGGATATACAATTTTAAGATTTTCGTGCGGGTATGAAAATATTTTTTTTTTTTTTACTATTTATTTTTGTTATTCAAGACTTTAATGTCTTATTTACAAAATTGATATAAGCAAAAAAATATAGAAATACAAAAAAAATTCAATAAACTGAATATAAACTAAAAAAGTTAAAATAAAAATAAAATAATGTATGAACAATTTTGAATTTTAAGAAAGCCAATAATAAGAGGAAAAATAAGATAAGACTTTGATTATAAGAGTGAGGCCAACTGAACTTTTACCCTGGCAAAGGTGTAAACAACAAAAAAGAGTGCGCGTAAGGTTCACACGTGATTGAAGTAAAACTTATTTGCTACTGTACAAGATGGCATTTAAGTAAAAATAAATACATCATATAACAATTTTGAATAATGTTTATTAGTAATATATGGTACCACTCGTGATGCACACATTTATTAATGTCAACGTCAACCACTATACAAATTTATATAATGATGAATTAAATTATATATTTATAATAGCATTAAAAATTTGTATAATATTTAAAAACAATAATGTAATTAAAGTCATATTTCAAATATGACATGATCGGTTTGTCATTGTAATTAGCATTTAGAAATAAACCTTCATTAGAAAACTGAAATAATTGCTGATTAATAACTTCTATAATATTCGTTTACACAGTAGATTATGTTGAACAACGCCTAAACAAATATTGTTTTTGCAACTTGACTCATCATGTAATTGTGTTTGAAGAACTTCATGTAATTAAAATTAACATACATTCATTGACTGCTTGTAATTTTTTTACTTTCTCACTGGCAATATAATCTCATTCTTTGAACAGCTGTAATATCTGTCTTGCCTAAAAAATATTTTCCATTTTGATAACTTCAAAGATTTATAGAAACTACGAATAATAAAGAAATAATTTCTAATCAATAAACTTACGTTTAGATCACTGAACAAATGTTTATTTTGTTTTATTATTTTTAAGGAACAGGGTAAAATATTCTTCTGATTCAGGTATTTTTCTTTAAATCAAGATTTGTACTACGATGTAAATTTAAAATGTTTAATTATCTGTGCCGATTTCCTTGTGATATCGGTACGCATACAACGTTGATGCTGGTACGCATACAACGTTGATGCTGGTACGCATACAACGACAGATGTCTATTCACATACATGACGACTTTTCACAATCGACCCGTTTAAAAATGATATCATCGAGAGCGAATGACGAATCACTGGCACTCGACTCGGCCGTAACGCACTTTCGTTGCATTTGTACGGATTCACGCCCTAGTCGCGCCTAAAGAAGTTTTACTTCAAAAATTGTAAATATAAAAGTACATTAAGTTGAAGAAAGTAGCTGACGATCATTTTTGACAAAATACCAGATCAGGGTTATATGCAGCGTTATTTATATGAAAAATGTATCCATTAAATTTATATTTTGTATTGGTTGAATAATGTTGACTGATAATGATTTCGTAAAAACTCTTTAAAATTAAACATAAGACATTGGATCAGGTTGCCTTCTGGCCGTTTCACTTTACTAATAACCTATGGGGTAAAAAGGAATAGATAACATTTTTTGAAAAACAGCAAAAAAACACATTTCTACTACGATAACTCAGATTTTTCCATCCATTCACTTATTTTTCATCGATCTACTTTTATGCACTTAGATATATTTCTGAAAAAGTGGCACTTACATAAATGAACATGTATAAAATTGAATTTTAGAACATACTGTAATAAACAATTAAACGCAAGGCAATTTAACTATTTCTTTTAGTTTACTTATTAACGTTTTTAAATTTGACTAAATTTCAAAACTTCGAGTCTTGGTTTCTGGCTCAATGCGAGTATATAAAAGTATTTGTAAAAAAAAAACCTATAAGTTCAAGTAAAAAATTATTGGTCGAATTACGACTGTAACAAAGATTTTTTATATGTCAATATTTTATCATTTTAATAAAATTTGTTGATTGAAATGTGTTTTAAAATTATTGAAATCCGAATAAAGAATTTTTCTTATTCCCGACGATTCTAAGGAGTGTGGTCAATGTTTCTGATATGAGTAAGTGCTACCGTTGTTTTATGTTCTTCGGGGGTGTGAGAGTGCCGTAGGCTAAATATATGTGTATTTTTATTTGTGTGTATGTTTTTATGTATAGCTACCTACTTTAGGCATATTTTACCCAACACGGCGTAGAATAAAAAAGCCTATGGTTTTCATTGAATTAATTATATTGATATCTTAGCTTGCTGGGCTATCATTAAAGTTTTAATTGTCGAATCTTAAAAAGATAATTAATTTTACGACGAAGGAGGGATTTGATTTTATTTTATGCAATTAATTATACACTTAAATGGCATAATCTTTAAATATTTTGAGACCTAAATTGGCAAGGCTGTGAAATATAATTAAAATTAGTTTAAAACATAAGTTGAAAATTCTATAATTTCTAATTTATTGATATTTGGGATTATTCTAACAAAAATTCTAAAAGAGTATATGTTTGTTTTTTTACAATACAGTTTTTCATAAATAATTGACGTGGTTTTTGCTAGTGCATTTTACATCACGAAATGTTTGTTTTCGAAAATTGTTTTCAAGAGAGAAACATTTGAACTAAAGCCCGGTGCACACGACGCCAGTATTCCTTGTAATATGATTTCTATCGTAACAGGATTTCTAGCGAGCAAGAATTTTGCGCCAGATTTTCACTTATTTTATGATTAATATTAATTTCGTACATTTTCAAATAGATTATTATAAATATATACTGTGAATTTCACAATTTATATTTTATAGGTCTAAAATACACTAATGCTTATAAGTGTACAAACAGAGAATTGTATGAATTGTAAACAAAAACATGTACGTATCGCATCTGATTAGAATTAAGTGAAATAATAATAATTAAAAGATAATAAAATGCTTCAGTTTAAGGGGCACAACTAGTGTGAAATTTTCAAACTGTAGTCGAATTTTCATATTTTTTCATATTTCGATAGGTTATACCTTTAAAAATAACATACCAAAATTTCAAATCGATATCTTAAATAGTTTTTGAGTCACAGCCATTTAAAGAGTATATATATAGTATAACGATCATTTTATCCTCAAAAGCGTTTTTCTCGAAACAGCATTTTTCGAATTTTCTGCAGCGATTACTCAAAAACAAATGATCCGATCACTATCAATTTTTTTGTACATGCTTTATATATTTTTTAATTTGAAAAAAATGCATATTTAAATTTTTTCGGAAATTTGAATATTTTAAAATTACTGAACTGCCTTTCCTAAACTAATCATTTATTCACGCCGCTATATATACACAATAGCTATTTACAAAATAAAAACTAAGCGCTTCCAAAATCGAAGTAAATGAATCAAGTACGCATTGATATTTTCGTGTCAAAATACAGCTTTCCTATTGGACACTGAAGGTATCGGCCACGAGATCGTTCATCTATCGCCGACATAGGACATGCTCCATTCGTAAAATACGGCAGGAATTTGCAAGGACTGAAGTTGTTATGAAATCAAATTTCGACGTTGTTAAGGCAACGGTTTTACTTAGAAATTATGATGAGTATACATACCGCCGTTGTGAATGCGTGAAATCTAGCAGGCCAGATCGCAAATTATGTCGCGCAAGATCGTAAATTATGGTTTATCATGTCGTTCCTAGGGTAACAAACAAACAAAAACTGTCCAGCATGAAAACTGGCGTCGTGTGCACCGGGCTTAAATGTGAGCGAAATGCGTTAACCGTTATTGCGTCACTTTTAGGTTTTTATTTTCTCCGGAATTTTCCAATAAAAAATTTCAAGTATTTTACCATTTTACAATCCTGATTAAATGCGCCAACTTTTGATGAAACTCACCATCACACTTTAGAACATTTTTTTTAAAGGATGGCCAAGTCGACCGATTTCAAATCAATAGTTCAACGAAAAGTCTTAATTCTTGAAAACTTGGGCAAATGTAATTTTTTTACTGTGGCATTGGAAATATTATTCACGTTCACGGTTCCAAAATTTAGAAAAATAAAATTAATAAAAGTTAACCACAATAATCAAAAATGGTCATAATTTCAACAAAGCTCTAGGTTGCACTTAAAAGCTCATAATATTCAAATAACATGAGATAATTTTTTTTCTAATTTCTTTCAGGACAGTGAAAGTGGTGAATACTTCCACCATGTTTCGACTTGACTTTGAGGTCTGGGACACCCTGTCTATATAAGGAATTAGAAAGGTAAATAAAAATAATTCTTTAATTATACGTTTCGACAGTTGATGAATATTATATATATATATATATATATATATAAATAATTTTGTACACTATTGTTTATGAAGTTATGAAAGACAACCTAAAAACGACAAAAGTAGTTTTAAACCTTAGATACGCTTTTATTGACACATGTATTTACAATTATTTTTCAATATATGGATTATTTGTATTGTTATTGGTTTCGCGGAATTGAAATAAAATATTTAAACATTTTCTGTAGTGATGCGCGTTCCCAAATTTCGGGTTCACATTTGATGAAGTGGCAGAATATGGAATCCTGCTCAATCTGCACGTAACTCTCGAATGGTCTGACTGGCTTACAAACTTGGCAGAAAATAGTTCCTCTAATAATTTTGGATCCTCCGATGATGTACAGAACGAATCTCATCTCGATCATTATGTCATAAACTTCGATTTCGATCGCCATGCCATATGGTAGTTTGTGTGACAAGCTGAAGGTCATGAAAAACTTTTCATCGGTTTGTTCACAACTCCTGAATTTGACTTCTGGCATAAAGTTTACAAAACGCAAGATATTATTGTCCATTTTTTTCGGTAATGAGATTTAATAATTTTGATATAGAACGACTTTCGCAATTACAACACGTTTTGATAGATTTTGTAACTTTGATTTGTATATTTATCCAATGACTGCCAACTTTTAAAGCTGACAGTTAATCAGAATTTACAAATCAATCACACTCACAAAATAATTTCGCTTGAATATAAAAAATAAATAAAAATACATAATATGACAATAACGTTATTTCATATAAAAATTTGTTTAATAATAGATTTTGTGCCTATCTTTTGTTTTACTTTGATTTATATATTTATCGAATGACTGCCAACTTTTAAATCTGACAGTTAATCAGAATTTACAAATCAATCACACTCACAAAATAATTTTGCTTGAATATTAAAAATAAATGAAAATATGTAATATGATTATTACGTTATATGTCATATAAAAATTTGTTTAATAAATGGCAGTATGAAGTGAGCGTCTAGATACAAATATCTCGATATGGAAGATTTTTGTGACCGATTCTTAATTTTTTCTTTTTTTCTTGGTACGGTTATGTATATTTACTAACAGCAAGTCATTTAACAAACATCATACTTTTTTATCGTTTGAAATAGTATTTCATACTTTCATCAACTTTGTACCAGATAGTAATGATTTTTGGCACTTTGACTCAAAAGCAAACAGCAAAAATAGCAAATGCCACAATTTCTCTGAAAAAATAAACGACCAAAATGGGTCAGAGATACGGCAAAGTACGTAATGGCAATTCACTTGAACACATAGCTAAATCAGATGTTTTTTGAATCGCAAAAAATCGAAAATAAACTAGTTGGTAATGGTATTTTGCCTTGAGGCAAGTTACATGAATTTCCCGATTTGTGTAAATAATCGACTTAATCGACGATAGATAAATTAATTTACAGTGTAGTTAAAAGTATTTGAAGTGGATTTATTATACATTATTGAAAATCGAGCACGTAAACCCGGTCGGAGTATTTTTTAAAAGAAAATTTTCAAAAATCAATAATTTTTATTATTGAGCCAGTTTTTGTAGGACTTTAATTGTTTAGTATGTGCACTAAGACCACGTACTTTATCGTTATACCAAGTAAATCGTCTAATTTTAATTTTAGCAAATGTCAAAAAAAAAACTCATTTTCTCAAACTTTGATGAATTTTGAAGGGTAAAGTTGTCTTAATTTTTTTTTTTTTTGTACATAGAAAGTAATTTAGATTTTAATTCTGGATAAAGTTCTAAAGCTCACTTATATACTTTAAATAAATAATTTCAACTTTGCAATTCAGTTTATATAATTCTTATAATTATTAGACAATGTTACAGTATCTATAATAATCTATTTGATAATATTTAATATTCCTCGAACATTTTGTTACGGTACGGAAAGTTACAGCAATTTGCTTTACGGCACGATGCCATGCACCACTAGTTAACTTCCCGTAGGGTAACTTATAGTAATCGCAAAAAAATCGAAAATAAAAATTTTTATATATCTTTACGTTTCAGAGGTTTCTGAATATTTTGGCATACCTTAGAAAAATATGTGTGTATGTGTGTTCGGATACAAATTTTCGTCGACGTCGGGAACACGGATGAAGCGATTTTAATAATTCAAAAAACATTCGAGATTCGTATTGATAAGGAGACGTGCTGATTAGTTTTTGGCGAAGGCAGGTCTAGCCGTTCCGAAGATATGGAGGAAAAAGTGCCAAAAACGGTAACACAGTTTTTAAGAGAACGGAGCGTCCGATTTAAATAATTCAAAAAACATTTTACTTGTATTAACAAGATGAAGAACTGATCAAATTTTTATGAAGGCAGGTTTAGCGGTTTCGGAGATCTAATGGAGAAAGTAAAAAAAATGCTATTTGGCGGTCAAAAATGATAATTAGACATATGCACATCAAATTATCAGATGTTTTATAGAGATTTTAACAATAAGTATAAATTTGGTTTACATTCCTATGGGTTCCGTACCAACGTTTACGCGTTAGACGGCGACGCGGCGCTTACGCGCTTTGATATTTCGTCTTTATGCAGTTAAAGCAGTACGATTGCTTTGAAAAATAGTTCAGAATTTCCAAAATATGTCAGAATGAAAAAAACATTTTTATTTTCAAAAAAATTTTGTTTTCAAAAAAAAAAATTTTTTTTTCAAAAAAAAGTAATTTTTTGTCAAATTTAGTTTCTCAAAAATCTAATTTTCTCGAAGTAAAATTTTTTCAAAAATGTTGATCGTTTTTAAAAAAATAATAATTTTTGGTACGGGAAGTTCCTGCAATTTGCCTTAAGGCACGATGCCTTAATTGCCTTAAGACAGAATTCCACTTACAGCTAGTTTTCTAGCTGCTTTTGTTTTAAGTCCTCACCGAGAACCTTTGTTGCAATATCACAAAGAACTTCTCCAGGAATTTATTTCTCCCCGCCAATGGATTTTACAGTCGTCTAACAATCCTATAGAAACTCCGTCTATTCAGTGTATACACCTTCAACATAGTGTATCCATCGCCGCTCTGTCGTTTCTTTCTTCCATCCACCCATGTTTGTACATACGCCCCACTCGCGGCCTCGCTCGAGGTTCCGTCCTCGCCACTGGCCTACGACGCCCGGCCGTTCGGGGTCTGAACTAAAAGGCGATTCGATTGCGCATCGCCGCCCGCCAGCCAGACTTGCTGGACTTGTTGCTTGAATCGGAAAAAGTCACGCTTATTTATGCGAATGATTGATTGACATAATTGTATGATTGCTCTCTTTAATTCATCCATCAAATATAAAATGAATGAATGAGCTTTAAGGGTGCCCTGAGAATTGGGGTAAAAAAGTAGTTAGAAGTAGTTATTTTGCATACGAGGCATGCTAGAACAGTTAGGTAATTATATTAATTTTATTAATTGCTTAGTGGGGATATCACATCAATATTTTATAAATACGTATCAAATTAATTAGAAGTAAAGAAAACTGGGTACAGTTGTGCCACGTCTTTTATCAGTCATTTACCAGCTAGCTTTTGAACGAACGACTCATCATAGAACATTGATGTTTTACAGGTGAAATATTCCATATCATGAGATCTTTAACCTAGTGTGAACTTTTTTAAAATACCTCTTACCGTTCGCGAGATATACCCCAAAAACAGTTTCAAATTTTTCAACTTTGAAACAGTTAAACGCCTATATCTTGGAAAATATTCAACATAGATTCATGATGTATATGAATGAAATATGCGCATTTAAAATATGTATCTGCAGGTGCAAAAATTTTTATGATATCTTTAACCGTTACCGACACGTATTAAAAATGCGTTTTTCTCGAAAACTATTTGAAGTGCGACCGAATTTGGGCAGGGAGGAAAGTGAGTTAAATGGTAATTTGAACACTTATCTATGTGGAAATATTGAAATACTCTCCTTAAATACTTTGGAATTGTCCTTAAATCAATCATATAAGAAAAGGTCAAGTGTCACAACCGTTCACACCCGAGGGACGGTTGTGACAAGCATAAAAATAGGTTAAAAAACAACAGCTATAAAAACCAAAATATTTTATACCGATTTTGTTGTCGTTAATAATAGCACTAACAGTACTAACTTAACTTAAAAATGAGATTGATCTTCAGAACACTGCATTGCTTGATCTTCATCTGCTAAAGTTAAACTTTTTATTTCTTTTCAAATATCTTTTTTGAAGTTGAACTTAGTCGCGCCGACTAGGGTGTAAATCCGTACAAATGCAACGGAAATAGCGTTGACGCCGAACTGTTCGTCATTCGCTCTCAATGAGATCATTTCTATACGGGTCGATTGTGATTAGCCGTCGTGTATGTAAATAGAAATCTGTCGTTGTATGCGTACTGACATCAACGTTGTATGCGTACCGATATCAACAAGGAAAACGGCCATAGATAGTTACATCGTAGTACAAATTTTGATTTAATAAAAAATGCCTGAATCGGAATAATATTTTACCCTGTCCCTTGAAAATAATGAAATGAATTAAACATTGGGCCGTGAACTAAACGTAAGTTTGTTGACTAGAAATGATTTCTATATTATTCGTAGTTTCTATAAATCTTTGAAGTTATTAAAATGGAAATATTTTTTTAGGCAAGATAGATATTACAGCTTTTCAAAGAATGAGATTATATCGCCAGCGAAAAAAGTAAAAAAAAAAATACAAGCATGTTTGAAGTATGACTTTAATTACATTATTGCTTTTAAATATTATACATATTTTTATTGCTATCATAAAAATATAATTTATAATTTATCATTATATAAATGTGAATAATGGTTGACACTAATAAATGTGTGCATCACGAGTGTTACCATATTACTAATAAAACATTATCAAAAATTGTTATGTGATGTATTTATTTTTACTTAAATGCCATCTTGTACAGTAGCAAATAAGTTTTACTTCAATCGCGTGTGAACCTTATGCGCACCTTTTTTTTATTCTATTTTAATCTACAGATTTAATAAATTGTTACATTCTGTATCATGTTATTATGTTTTTTAAGTGCATTGTGTACTTTACTATATCGTATATTAATCATATTATATGTTTAATAACTGTATTTTTAATTCTCCTCTTCAAACTATTCTGTGGGCTATGAGTTTAAAAATAAATAATATGTAGCATGACACAAAATAATCATTTAAACAAAGCTTAGTAATATAATATAATAATAATAACAAAACATAATTTTTTTTTATTGAATTTTTATTTCTCTTTCGTATTTCTCTTAATGAAGTTAGATTTTTTTTATCTGTTTAATCTTCATCCAAAAAGAATAAAAACATATGTCACAACCGCACCCATAAAATTTGTCACAATTTGTCCGTTGGGTAACGCACACTTTTGAAAGTAAATCATCATTATGAGCTGAATTATTTAAGCAAAAACTAATTGCTGGTAATTGATTATTAATGTTCAACAAAATATCAAACAAAGTTTATTTGAACAAGAAACTTACTTTTGTCTCTTCGTAATAAAATAAAATTAAGAATTGGTCAAAAAATCTTCCATATTGAGACATTTATATCTAGACCCTATCTTAAACTATCTATACCTGGTATATAACTCATATAAATATTAATTTATTAAACTAATTTTTATATTATAACGGATAGTCATATTAGATAGTCTCACTTATTTTGATATTTAAGCGAAATAATTTTGTAAGTGTGAATGATTTGTAAATTCTGATTAACTGTCAGCTCTATAAGTTGGCAGGTTGGCAGTCATTTCATAAATATACAAATCAAAATAAAACAAAAGATATTTATGATAGAAAATGTATCAAAACGGGTTGTAATTGCGAAAGTCGTTTTACAGCAAATTTTGAATCTCATTACCGAAAATGTTGGAAAATATCTTGCGTTTTATAAACTTTATGCCAGAAGTGAAATTCAAGAGTTATGAACAAACCGATGAAAAGTTTTTCATGACCTTCAGCTTGTCACACAAATACCATATGGCATGTCAATCGAAATCGAAGTTTATGACATAATGATAGAGATGAGATTCATTCAATTCCCTCGGAAGATCCAAAATAATTAAAGGAACTATCTTCTGCCAAGTCTGTAAGCCAGTCAGACCAATAGAGAGTTACGTGCAGATTGAGCAAGATTCCATAATTTGCCACTTCATCAAATGTGAACCGGAAATTTGGGAAAGCGCACCACTAGAGAAGATGTTTAAATATTTCATTTCAATTCCACAAAACCAATAACAATTTCAAATAATTGATATTGAGAGTGAATTGTAGATGCATCTGTTAATAAAAGCGTATCTGATGTGTAAAACTATTTTTGCCGTTTTTTATTAAAGATATTTAAGTTATATTTAATAATTTTATAAATGACCAATGTCCAACCACAGTAGTATGGTATTAAATTGATGTGAATTAAAATTCAATATTTAATTACGAAAAAACTGCCTGGCCGATCTTTATCAGATACTGATCGGCTTGGCCGATCATCGCGCAAAATTGACCCACGATAGTTCTTATCGAGATACATATTAGGGCATTTAAATTTTTAACGGCTTGGTTCAGCCGTTTTTAAAAAAACGTTGATGAAACGTGAAAAATCGGCTTACATACTTATGTCAAAAACGCTTCGGTTTGACCTTACGTATGTGTTATCAAAGTGCCATAAAAAGTTGCACTTATGATAAAATTGTTATTTGACATTTGTGCTTACAGAAGTTAGGTTTTATGTGTAAATGGCCTGATCGCAAGACAAAGATAGCTGTGACCTACTCATACGATTATAACCCATAACATAACATTTCTATTTTATCCGAGAATTGTATTTTAAGTATTCATGTATCTATTCTATTATTAATATACCCTTTACTTTAGAATAAATCAGAGGATTCTATCAACGTAATTTATTCAGATATATGTGAGCTCTAGGTATCTATTCCTGCCATTTCTATATCTTATGAAGATGAAAAAAAACATAGTCAAGACAATAGTTACAAAATAAATAATGAAGCTTTTCTTAGTACCATGATAGTAGTATATTAACAAATATCAAGTCCAATTGGGGTTTAAATTTCAAACTTTTCCTATGCATTTTATTGTTTTGTTTTCGTTTTTATTTTAACCCGTTTGCTACGAATGTCGTCCATGGATGACATCTTTATCAACAAGTTTTTTTCAAAAAAGTAATTTTTTACAAAAATTTCAGAATTCTCTAAAATCAAATTTCTTCAAAGTTTATAAGATATTTTATTCTTTTTTTTTAAAAAAAATAAAAATGGTACGAGGAGTTCCAGCAATTTGCCTTGGCACGATGCCAATGATGCCATACGCCAGCAGTTAGTTTATTAGAAGATCAATTTGTAATTTTTCAGCACATATTCAATGATAATGATAAACTATCTTAAAATATATCCGTGCCAGGCACTGGACACGCTGTTCCGTACAGCAGCGACACTTTTGCAGAAAACACTCTCGTAGCGAAAGAATTAGTTTGTGGTTTATGCCCCATTTCTCATAAAATGTCTCGAAAATTTGTTATGCAAACAAATCCTTATTCCGTACTACGTGATTGAGTTTGAGAATATTTTATAGTTGCACAATGGTCGTGGCATGGCATGTGCAACGTTGTATGGTTTATGAAGAGTGACGTATCGCACTTTTTGCTCTTTATCGGACTTATGTCCGATTTGCATATGTAATGATGCTCCTAATAATACCTTAATACTGTTAGGTTTTATATTATTTCTTTTGTACAAGGCCTAGCAGTGCGATCAATTTTATTGATTCTAAATACAAAAATAAATCTTATATTTTATTTGGCACGTGCATTTACTTTCACAATACGCAGTTTTTACCGCGCAAACATTAGTTCTTGGCAATATTTACCCAAGAATTAAATATCTTTTCTTTACTTTTATATAAGCTGTTCTAGAGATCCTTTTTTATGTATAACTGGGCTTACAGCAGACTTGGCTAATGGCTCTCTGATGAGTCCGACTTTGATGCTCCAAAAACAATCAGCTCGATTTTTCTTCAGTATTCGGATATTTACATTTTTAAGTAGTAGTATGATATCTAGGTTAAAATATTTTTCCAAACTTGAGTTACAATGCTTGTACAGTTTCCATCTTCAAGTCGTCAGAGAATATATTATACATGCACCATGAGAAGTATTTTTTTATAAGCTGTTCCAATGATACATTTATATGTACAACTGGGTTTACACCAGACTTGGCAGAAGGCTCTTTAATGAGACGACTTTGATGTCTCAATAAGATCAGCTGGGTTTTTCTCTAGTCTTTGGATATTTACAGTTTCGAGTAGTGGTATATATATGGGTTAGAATGTTTTTCCAATCTGGAGTTATAAATGCTTGTACAATTTGCATCTTCAAGTCATCAGATTAATTTATTATACATATACTATGGAGGGTTTTCTGGTATTCTTAGAGCCTTACACTGCCTTCTCTGTCTGCCTTGAATGTTCAAAATTTTTATAGCACAGTTCTAAATAATAGGTCTATATTGGTTTAATCACTATTTTATACATAAGTACTTTGCTGTCAATGAAGAGTTTAGACTGTCGTCTGATCAACATGATAGATTTGTGTGGTAAATTGTTCTAGTGATAGCATTTTTGTATGGTATCTAAGTTAATTTTTAGTCTAGGTACATTCCCAAATATTCGGCGATGAGAGTTACTTTGAGAACAGTCTAATTGTTCAAGTTGGTGGGATTTACTCTTATGTATTGTGATTTTTAAATTTGTAGTTAAATTTTTATTAAGATTTTAGGAGATTTTCTGTTTGATCTAATGCGAAATTACATTCCGCAATAATACTTTGTAAGACAATTTTTATCAATTTTCTTCTTTGTATTAGTTATAATAGTCAATTAATTAAAAAACAAAACAGATTCAAATTAATTTTAAATCAATGCCCTGCATGTAGAGTAATTAGAATTGAACACGAATACAATCAAGAATGTTGCGCCATACTCATAATATAACTTTATTTCATGTAAACTGTTTTTCTCTAAGATTTTTTTTTTAGTTTATTTAATTGAATTATAGGAAAATTGATTTGAAAATCACGTTTAATTCATAATCAAATTGTATGATTGAATTATTTGAGTAGTATACAAATAAGTTGTGAATAAAGTCTAATGAACAATCTTGATCTCAAATAAAGTAGCAGAAAAGGTAAAATAAATTTGTTATTAAATTTTTGCTGATGCAAGTGAAGGATAATGAAGTTTATAGAAAATGAGCTACGCGACACTTGAAAATCTGGCTTAAAAAATATCCCTCTTGAATTATCCATATGGTTTTTACCTTGCTATGAATATAATCAGAAAAATTTACAATTCTGCCACAGGATAATATATATTCGCACAGAATACGTATTCGGAATTGTTTCAAGTATCGAACCATTAAGAAATTGATGTTTTTGATAACCATTCTGATCGTTACATAAAATATAATAAATTTTTTATGCAACCAAATAAAAGAAAAGTTAATGACTACTAGTAGAGATTATTGTCTAACTAAATAGAATTGTTTAGTAAGAATAATTTTTAAATCTTTAATTGAAATAGAGTTATTCTGTTACAAATTACGATTTTACTAAACAAAAAAATTTAATAATATAAATAATATTTTTCAACATTATTTATAAAATTTGTATCGATCCATAACATGTTGAACTTATATACTCCATTCAATGAAGCGTTTTGGGTCTGAATTTTTTTACTGTGCTCCGATTTGCATAAAATTTGTGAATTAGGTACATCTTACCCTCAAGTTCAAAAGTGAAAATAATTCGGACTTTGCCACCAATACCCTTTTTTCCTCTTCGTTTACTGCACTAATAGATACAATACAATATCATTGAAATATAATTTATTATATACTCTCATTTTTTTTAATTACTGAAAAAAATATATATTTATTGAATATAAATATATAGTTGAGATAACTTTAATTGTAGTTTATTTAATGTATAAGACTTTGTTGAAAGGTTGTTTTATCTAGTAAGGATCTAACAATAATACGCCCATTACTAAAACATTTTCCGTAAATTGCGTTACGTCAATATCTGATCATAACATATGCAATTATTTTTAATTATGGGTAAGTGAATTTTCCTGATTTTCTTTTTTGTAATATGCTGAACTAATGGCTAGTTAGCTTGTTTCAAAGAATTCTATAAAAATGAAAATTATTCACATGAATTTGATTCAGGTAATTTTATGCCATAATTTTTAAATTAATTTTAATGCATATTTTTAGCACCAAAACGAAATAAATTATATAAAATTTAGTTCTATATTTTTTCCTAGTTTTTCTTGTTGCCCATTTCGGCATGTGTAAAAATTACTATATATCAAAAAAAATTTTGTTTGAATTTAAATTTCTTTTTTAAATTTATTTTTATCAATATATGATGCTTCTTCAGTAAAAATTGTTTTATTAATAACTTTATTTTGCACTTTTTAAGTGACCAAAATGCATTATATTAACTGACATTTAATTAAAATTTGTAATTTTTATTTTCTTCTTATTATTAATAGCAAATATTTAATTAATTTTATTGTTTGAATTTCTTCGAATCTACGTCGTAATTTTTACGACATTTCTACTTTTGTATTTTAAAATTACTTTTCCACTTAACGCGGTACATATGATTATCGCAAAAGTAAGGCACAGGAAAAAATACGCAAACACGCGCACAATCAGAAAATCAATGTCAAAACATATTTTATAAGTGCTAATCAAGCTTTTTGCGACCAAGACGAAGAAATTTTTCTACGTGCCAAAAAATCGAAGGAAAAATATACATATTTTTTGTCGCATGATTTGTGAATGACTAAAATAGGGTAGGGCGGGGCACAAAGGTCCAATCTTACTACAAGTAACACATATCAAACAAGTAACACATATCAAATGAAGAACTTTTTGACTATCTTCAGTAAAACTCCCAGCTAATTCATTATTGTAAAAATGCATTTTTTGGCTGTTTTTCAAATATTATTTACCTGTTTTTTTACCCTATAAGCGGGGTAAAATGGGACAGCCAGGAAGCAAACAAATCCAATTTCTTACTTTTAATTTTAAGGTATTTTACAAAATAATAGCTACATTACTCTACCAAATATAAATCTCATGGGTATATATTTTACACGGATAACACTGTAGATAACCTTGATCTGGTATTTTTGTCAGAAATATTCACCAGCAGAGTTGGAATAACTATTTCTTTCATTTATCTCTTGTAAAATTGCCAAAAAATCGAAGCAAAAATTATTCATATGTATGTAGCATGATATGTGAATGACTAAAATAGGGTAGGGCAGAGCACAAAGGTCCAATTTGACATCGAGCAATTATATTGTGAAAATCAACCCATTATATCACAACAAGTAACACATATAAAACAAACAACCATCTGACTATGTTCAGTAAAACTCGCAGCAGTCATCATTGTAGAAATGTGTTTTTTACTGTTTTTCAAAACCAAAGTTTAATTTTTAATTTTGAAGGAATTTCACAAAATAATAGTTACTTTATTCAACTAATGCAAAATATAAACTTTTTGGTACATTTACACGGATAACACTGTAAATAACCTTGATCTGGTATTTCTTCAGAAATATTCATCAGCAGAATTGGAATTAATATTTATTTAATTTATATCTTCTGAAATTGTTTTTTTTATGCTCAATTTACTTTTATTTACTATTATTTATTGTTTACATCTTTGCCAGGGTGAAGATTCAGTTGGTCCATTTTACCTGGTTAGAGGTTATATCAAAATAGTTGAATATAATTTAAAATTAACAATTTTTTATAGAACAATATAATTCGTAGACTTCAAAATTATATTAAGGTCTTGTAAACTAAAGAATAGTGCTCACCAAGAAAAATACTAATGAAAAAAGAAAATACTTTTGGTATGGATTTTTGAAAAATAGCTCGGTTTATCTCCAACAATAGCTGGCCGATTACCCATCTTTTTCTATTTTTAAATTGTTATTGAACCTCGTAACTATACCTGTTTTCTGGATATCGGTGGTGGTCCTTTCTACCCGCGGACCCCCAATAAGCCTCACTTTACCCAATTTAAAAAATTATCTTATAAATGGAGGTAAGATAAGACTAACAGTAAGTACAACGATTTTCAAAAATATCGTAATATGATATAAGCTTGATGTAAGTTTTATTCTGCAAATTGTATAAATGCTGCCTGACATCAATTTGTTCAAATAAAATTAGTGTTTATGGAGGAAATGTGAATAACATTATGTATCTTAATGTTATTTGCTCGACAAAGGTTTGGACTTTTATTAAATTCTATGAATTAATTTTTTTTGAAATGCCAATAGAAGGCAAAATTTACGTTTATATACAGAAACAGAGGCACATATATAAATTATATTTGACATAAACTTATTCAAGATTGAATATTTCACTGTTTTCATTACAATAAAGAATCTTAACACAATTTGGTCTACATTAATCTACATTACACGTTAAATCCATTAAAAATATTGCTTATTGTTAGACAAAAGTCATTTACATCAATTTCTTGTAACTTTAAATCATCTGTTTATTATAAAAATTTAAAACAAAATCGTACAAATTAATTAATTTATTCAATTTAATTATTTTTTAAATTATTACAAATTTGTACAAATCTGTGCAAATAAACCTTAATTTAGACTTCACTTTAATGCTCTTTAACCAACCTTTTCACCCAAAATATTACGATTGCAAATGAATCATTTTAAGAGGAAAGAGACAGACTAATATGGGTTAATTACATATTCATAAAGAAAATTTTATTCAACAAAAACTTTAAATATGCTAATATGTTTTTAAACGTGTTAGCATAATATTCAACTTATATCGTTCGAGTGACTAAACTTTTGCTGCTATTATCGACGTTTTCTCACATTTCCATAGAAAATTGTGTTAGTCAGAACTTAGCCGGTGTTTTAAAATGAGAAACGATTAAGAATGCATTAGAATGCCTTACGATATTATTACGAAGGCATATCGCATGTATCATCATTAACTAAGTTTCAATTGAATTTATTACTTAATGCATTTTTAATTCCATAAAATTATTAGATTATTCGATAGCTAAAGCTAAATCTTAATCTTTCATCGAGATTTTATACAGATACTTATTTGCCGCAATACATTTTTCGATAAAGTGATACAAGGGTTTTTTTTTGTCTAATTTTTTGGCACATTTGTTTAAATAATATGAAGAAAAAGTTGTATTTTTCTGAAATTTGCATTGAATTTTAGAATTTTATTCTGGATAAAATTAGGACAGTTAAAGGTGCATAAGGGCAAAAACATATTTTGGTTGAAAAAAATTATTTAATTTGATTATTGATTTACCTGAAGTAATTACTTGATTGATTTTACACTAGATTTATAAATTTTTTAATTAGTAGTAATACCTAAAAATTATGATTACATTTTCTACTCAAAGTTAAAGTTATATCTATACAATAAAATTTTCGCTGTTAGCTTTTTTAGTCCTGCGCATTGTTGTTTAGTCTACGAAATCTTAATATAATTTTGTTAATATACGTTATTTACTTATTTTATAAGATGTATTTTTAATTTTAAGTTAGATTCAACAGATGTGTTTATATAACCTTTATAATAGCTCATATGTGTGGTGGGGTAAAAAACCCTGACAAAGGCTGTAAACAATAAAAAATAGTTAATTAAAAAGAAAATTAAGTTTAAGAAAGCAATTTTACTAATTTCTATTAAATATTTCTGAGAAAATACCAGATCGATGTTATATAGGTTGTGATCTATGCAAAATGCGCCCATAATCTTTATTTCGTCTATTATTTCTTTTTTTATCAAAATTAAATATAGGGCACTATATCTGTTTGTCTGAAGGCTGCCCTTCTAACCCGTGCTATGGGGTAAAATGGGCCAGAAAACAAGTTTTAGAAAATAGCTTAAAATTATATTTCTATAACTACGAATTAAATGAGAATTTTACTAATCATAGTTTGATACTTGTTTATTTGATTATAATTACTGAAAGCCAAACGGTCCTTTGTGCCTCGTCCCACCCAAACTATGTGAAAAAGAGTTTCTCTATAATTATAAGAGAATTATAGAGAGTTAGTGGATGTCTTTTATATTTAAAATGGTATGAATTAAACTTTCATAAACCTAATTTCTGAAGTATTCTAAAATATTTTGTTTCCTAATCAAAACCAAAAAATTTGCATCATATCAATTTTTAGTCAGATAAATCATTGCTTCATTTTAGTTTTCCACTAGAGTAAAACTAATTTTTCACGACTGCTTCATTGTCAAATTTGGATAGAACATTGTGATATAACACTATTCTAATTAGTTAACATGTAACTCGTTATGTCAGTCATATGTTCTGACGATTAGAAGTTCTATATAAGCCCATATTGGACATAAGATCTGACATACGCAATTTGGTAGGAGGAAAAAACTATTTCGATTTAGGCCCAAGTCAGTCATATATGTGCGACATAAAAAATAGTGTTTTTTCAGGAATTTTGGAGAAACAATTAAGATTAAATACATTAAGTTTGCTTGTCACATTTTTAACTAAATTATCTAATAAAGTTACCATAGCCCATGTGAAAATTTTTGATATTATTTCTTATATAATAGACGATTGTAATTAATGTCTAGTTTGTTTCTAAAGATGCACATATCAAGCAGAAAATATTCAGTTCAATATTTACTCGAAAAAAAAATCTTTTTTTTTTTCTCAAATAAAACGTTCTTTTCTCAAAATGTTATTATTCCGAGTAAAAATCCTATAAAACGATTGTATCAAATTAATGACATAAAATTATACTACTTTCATACCCTTGTGTGTTTACGAACGCGTGTGCCAAGTAATTTTTCGACTAATAATCCACAAATAATTTGCATAAATAATCGAAATCGTACCGAGATTCATATGAAACTCAAACATTGCGTTATATCTGAAGATTTAAAGGTTCCGACCTCGAAATGTGGATGTATTACATCGATTATTCATTCTTGATGTTAAATTCGGAAAAATGACTTTTGATATACGGCCGAGAAGGCCGCAATGAAGTACAGCACGGCATATATTAAAATAACACATGCCGTTATTAACT
>NW_020536476.1:35000-47500 GCF_003426905.1 Ctenocephalides felis | reverse complement strand
AGGACCGCAATGTGCGTTCGAAATGTCAATGTTCATGTATCCTGCAGTTCACATGTCGACGCGCAATTAGCTGCGTTCTTCATCGACCCACGAGCCAAGTGATCCACCGTTCAGGGTGATTTTATATATATTTATACATGTTTCAATCGTGATTCCCTCGAAATCGTTTAAGATAACTCGGGCGATTCTGAAACTAGTATGTTTATTATGGTTACAATTAGTACACCGTAAAGCTTTCGCTTTTCGGTCCGAGATACGAGACCTCGTTTCAAAATTGAAATATGAATATTTCATTGTGTGTGAGATTGAAAAATCTGCTTTCGCTGATCTTTCATTTTCTTAAAACAACGCAATGAAGCGAATGTTCAAATTCGCACAATTTGAATAAAATGTGCAGAGTATATAGAATACTAACGCAAGCGTTTACTACAATCGACTTTGAAACACTAGACTTTCATCTAGCGCCCAAAGAATTGATTGAGCTATGCGTTTAAAGTATAATATTCAAAAAGAACGCCGTTTTCACAACGAACTTCGTCATTCGCTCAGGCATCTGGCGATACCGAGCAGATATACATGGCAGTGCTCTCACACAATGCATAAGAGCGCTAAGCGGTTGTAAACCGCGTCACGCTGCTTTTGCACACTGCGCAATATTTTGCGACTAGCTCCGGTCAAACGTTAATGAAACGAATGATCCATCGTTGCGAGACGCTTTAAGATTTTATACGTCGTAGGTTATACGACATATCGCACACGTTTCATTCACTAAATAGTAAATGTACGTTAATGATCCTTCCGCAGGTTCACCTACGGAAACCTTGTTACGACTTTTACTTCCTCTAAATAATCAAGTTTGGTCATCTTCCCAGCAACATCGGCAATGTCGAAACGCTGCCGCGCACCGGTCCGAAGACCTCACTAAATAATTCAATCGGTAGTAGCGACGGGCGGTGTGTACAAAGGGCAGGGACGTAATCAACGCAAGCTTATGACTCGCGCTTACTAGGAATTCCTCGTTCATGGGGAAGAATTGCAAGCCCCAATCCCTAGCACGAAGAGGCTTCAACGGATTACCCGGACCTTTCGGCCAAGGAAAACCTGCTGATCTCTTCAGTGTAGCGCGCGTGCGGCCCAGAACATCTAAGGGCATCACAGACCTGTTATTGCTCAATTTCGTGCGACTAAATGCCACCTGTCCCTCTAAGAAGATATATTTGTACGCCGGTAGTAAGAACCACAACCAACAACGACCGAAGCCGAAGCGGAGGGTCTTTGCGATACCGGAAAGTACGCCTATTTAGCAGGCTAGAGTCTCGTTCGTTATCAGAATTAACCAGACAAATCGCTCCACCAACTAAGAACGGCCATGCACCACCACCCACCGAATCAAGAAAGAGCTCTCAATCTGTCAATCCTTCCGGTGTCCGGACCTGGTGAGGTTTCCCGTGTTGAGTCAAATTAAGCCGCAGGCTCCACTCCTTGTAGTGCCCTTCCGTCAATTCCTTTAAGTTTCAGCTTTGCAACCATACTTCCCCCGGAACCCAAAAGCTTTGGTTTCCCGGAAGCTGCCCGCCGAGTCATCGGAGGAACTTCGGCGGATCGCTAGCTGGCATCGTTTATGGTTAGAACTAGGGCGGTATCTGATCGCCTTCGAACCTCTAACTTTCGTTCTTGATTGATGAAAACACATTTGGCAAATGCTTTCGCTTCTGTCCGTCTTGCGACGATCCAAGAATTTCACCTCTAACGTCGCAATACGAATGCCCCCAGTTGTCCCTATTAATCATTACCTCGGAATTCCGAAAACCAACAAAATAGAACCGAGGTCCTATTCCATTATTCCATGCACACAATATTCAGGCGAATGAGCCTGCTTTAAGCACTCTAATTTGTTCAAAGTAAACGTACCGGCCCACCTCGACACTCGGTGAAGAGCACCGTGGTAGGATTTTGAGTTGGGCCGCCTTTTGACGGGCTAAGCCCACCGGTAGGACGTCCCACAGACATGCCAGTTGAACACCGCGAGCGGTGAACCGACAGTGTGGGACACAGATTCAACTACGAGCTTTTTAACCGCAACAACTTTAATATACGCTATTAGAGCTGGAATTACCGCGGCTGCTGGCACCAGACTGGCCCTCTAATAGATCCTCGTTAAAGGATTTAAAGTGTACTCATTCCGATTACGGGGCCTCGGATGAGTCCCGTATCGTTATTTTTCGTCACTACCTCCCCGTGCCGGGAGTGGGTAATTTGCGCGCCTGCTGCCTTCCTTGGATGTGGTAGCCGTTTCTCAGGCTCCCTCTCCGGAATCGAACCCTGATTCCCCGTTACCCGTAACAACCATGGTAGTCGCAGAAACTACCATCGACAGTTGATAAGGCAGACATTTGAAAGATGCGTCGCCGGTACTAGACCGTGCGATCAGCACAAAGTTATTCAGAGTCACCAAGTCAAACGGTGAGCAAGGCAAGCCCGCCACCGATTGGTTTTGATCTAATAAAAGCATTCCTTCCATCTCTGGTCGGAACTCTATTTGCATGTATTAGCTCTAGAATTACCACAGTTATCCAAGTAATGTGGGTACGATCTAAGGAACCATAACTGATGTAATGAGCCATTCGCGGTTTCACCTTAATGTGGCTTGCACTGAGACATGCATGGCTTAATCTTTGAGACAAGCATATACTACTGGCAGGATCAACCAGGGTGCTATATATATATAATAGCATAGTGCGTAAATGTCCCTCGGCGTCACCCGAGAGACCACACTTTGTATAGAAAAGTTCGATGAATATTTCTAAACAACGAATTTTCTTACATATATATATATCTGAGCCGTACGATATTCCCTGAACATAACGAACAGTTTACATCGCGACTAGATATTTTATATATTCTGCGCTTAACACAGAGGCTAGACCTTTAACAACCGTCGAAACGGCGGTCCGTACATGAAATTTGCGGTCCGCAGACCCAGTTAATTTCAAACAGTCTCTTTACCCTTCGTTAGATTGAAAACGTCGGGGCGAATTCATAAGAATTCATCGTTATAACTCACTTTTATTCTCGCTCGGAGAGTATTGAGTTGATAGCATTTGTATATTTGATTTTCCGCATAAGAGTCTTTGCGTCAACGACACATGCCCGCGGATATGCTGTACAGTATGGTTGAACACTTATAAATAAGGTCCAGAACCCGGCCGTAAACCGACATCCGAACATATACGGCGTATATAATTCCAGACACGGTCTACGACATTATTTAAAGTAACGCCGCTATATAGTTGATAGACTAAAAGTATCGAATATAATGTATAAAATACACCGGGGAATAATATTCGAACCTGCCTGAACAACACAGCGTACTTTAGCCTAAGCTTGCTCGCATCGCACTCGACACGACCTATCCCCCTATATAAGGCGCGCGGCCACAGCGTAAGTATTAGACTGAGTCCCAAGCGACGTGCATTTGACCTGCGGCGAGGGCCTGCTCGCGCTTACGGTGTGAATCGTCAAGACAAAAGTCTGGGAAAATTTCGAACTGCGAACCCTTATGATAGAAAAATTTTTGTCGAAAATTTTGTTAGATGTTCAAACAGTTTTATATATATGGACAATATGAATTATAGTTAATTATTGAGTTTTTAGGTGTTTTTTGGGTTTTTTTAAACTTTTGTATAAAATTATGTATTTATTGATTTTTATAGATCTCAATGAATATAAAACGAATTTATATATAGTTATATTATTTTTTATAATTATTTGTTTAAATTTTCTAATTTTACAATAAATGTTCAAACCAGTTTTCCTCGATTTTCTCTTAAACCGTAAAAGATACGAAAAAACTTTGTTCGTACGAAAGATGCAGAATAAAATTATGAATAAAATGGTATATGAATGGTTAAGTGTGTTCATATAATTTTCTCGAGATTTTCCGATTTTCCTGAAATTTTACGACGGCAACTCGCCTGTAGGCCACACCGTTCGGAATTCGAAGTTGCGATATATGGGAAAAAAACTAAGAATTTTGAGACCTTTCTAACGATGTATAATACTTTATATGTTTTCTTTACAGAAATATCGAATCGTGAGGAGTATTGCTCCAACCTAGCCGCACTTTGCATTTTGACAAGTTAACATCTACACATATTGCTCTATAACATGAAAACCGTAAAAGATACGAAAAAACTTTGTTCGTACGAAAGATGCAGAATAAAATTATGAATAAAATGGTATATGAATGGTTAAGTGTGTTCATATAATTTTCTCGAGATTTTCCGATTTTCCTGAAATTTTACGACGGCAACTCGCCTGTAGGCCACACCGTTTGGAATTCGAAGTTGCGATATATGGGAAAAAAACTAAGAATTTTGAGACCTTTCTAACGATGTATAATACTTTATATGTTTTCTTTACAGAAATATCGAATCGTGAGGAGTATTGCTCCAACCTAGCCGCACTTTGCATTTTGACAAGTTAACATCTACACATATTGCTCTATAACATGAAAACCGTAAAAGATACGAAAAAACTTTGTTCGTACGAAAGATGCAGAATAAAATTATGAATAAAATGGTATATGAATGGTTAAGTGTGTTCATATAATTTTCTCGAGATTTTCCGATTTTCCTGAAATTTTACGACGGCAACTCGCCTGTAGGCCACACCGTTTGGAATTCGAAGTTGCGATATATGGGAAAAAAACTAAGAATTTTGAGACCTTTCTAACGATGTATAATACTTTATATGTTTTCTTTACAGAAATATCGAATCGTGAGGAGTATTGCTCCAACCTAGCCGCACTTTGCATTTTGACAAGTTAACATCTACACATATTGCTCTATAACATGAAAACCGTAAAAGATACGAAAAAACTTTGTTCGTACGAAAGATGCAGAATAAAATTATGAATAAAATGGTATATGAATGGTTAAGTGTGTTCATATAATTTTCTCGAGATTTTCCGATTTTCCTGAAATTTTACGACGGCAACTCGCCTGTAGGCCACACCGTTGGAATTCGAAGTTGCGATATATGGGAAAAAAACTAAGAATTTTGAGACCTTTCTAACGATGTATAATACTTTATATGTTTTCTTTACAGAAATATCGAATCGTGAGGAGTATTGCTCCAACCTAGCCGCACTTTGCATTTTGACAAGTTAACATCTACACATATTGCTCTATAACATGAAAACCGTAAAAGATACGAAAAAACTTTGTTCGTACGAAAGATGCAGAATAAAATTATGAATAAAATGGTATATGAATGGTTAAGTGTGTTCATATAATTTTCTCGAGATTTTCCGATTTTCCTGAAATTTTACGACGGCAACTCGCCTGTAGGCCACACCGTTGGAATTCGAAGTTGCGATATATGGGAAAAAAACTAAGAATTTTGAGACCTTTCTAACGATGTATAATACTTTATATGTTTTCTTTACAGAAATATCGAATCGTGAGGAGTATTGCTCCAACCTAGCCGCACTTTGCATTTTGACAAGTTAACATCTACACATATTGCTCTATAACATGAAAACCGTAAAAGATACGAAAAAACTTTGTTCGTACGAAAGATGCAGAATAAAATTATGAATAAAATGGTATATGAATGGTTAAGTGTGTTCATATAATTTTCTCGAGATTTTCCGATTTTCCTGAAATTTTACGACGGCAACTCGCCTGTAGGCCACACCGTTTGGAATTCGAAGTTGCGATATATGGGAAAAAAACTAAGAATTTTGAGACCTTTCTAACGATGTATAATACTTTATATGTTTTCTTTACAGAAATATCGAATCGTGAGGAGTATTGCTCCAACCTAGCCGCACTTTGCATTTTGACAAGTTAACATCTACACATATTGCTCTATAACATGAAAACCGTAAAAGATACGAAAAAACTTTGTTCGTACGAAAGATGCAGAATAAAATTATGAATAAAATGGTATATGAATGGTTAAGTGTGTTCATATAATTTTCTCGAGATTTTCCGATTTTCCTGAAATTTTACGACGGCAACTCGCCTGTAGGCCACACCGTTTGGAATTCGAAGTTGCGATATATGGGAAAAAAACTAAGAATTTTGAGACCTTTCTAACGATGTATAATACTTTATATGTTTTCTTTACAGAAATATCGAATCGTGAGGAGTATTGCTCCAACCTAGCCGCACTTTGCATTTTGACAAGTTAACATCTACACATATTGCTCTATAACATGAAAACCGTAAAAGATACGAAAAAACTTTGTTCGTACGAAAGATGCAGAATAAAATTATGAATAAAATGGTATATGAATGGTTAAGTGTGTTCATATAATTTTCTCGAGATTTTCCGATTTTCCTGAAATTTTACGACGGCAACTCGCCTGTAGGCCACACCGTTTGGAATTCGAAGTTGCGATATATGGGAAAAAAACTAAGAATTTTGAGACCTTTCTAACGATGTATAATACTTTATATGTTTTCTTTACAGAAATATCGAATCGTGAGGAGTATTGCTCCAACCTAGCCGCACTTTGCATTTTGACAAGTTAACATCTACACATATTGCTCTATAACATGAAAACCGTAAAAGATACGAAAAAACTTTGTTCGTACGAAAGATGCAGAATAAAATTATGAATAAAATGGTATATGAATGGTTAAGTGTGTTCATATAATTTTCTCGAGATTTTCCGATTTTCCTGAAATTTTACGACGGCAACTCGCCTGTAGGCCACACCGTTTGGAATTCGAAGTTGCGATATATGGGAAAAAAACTAAGAATTTTGAGACCTTTCTAACGATGTATAATACTTTATATGTTTTCTTTACAGAAATATCGAATCGTGAGGAGTATTGCTCCAACCTAGCCGCACTTTGCATTTTGACAAGTTAACATCTACACATATTGCTCTATAACATGAAAACCGTAAAAGATACGAAAAAACTTTGTTCGTACGAAAGATGCAGAATAAAATTATGAATAAAATGGTATATGAATGGTTAAGTGTGTTCATATAATTTTCTCGAGATTTTCCGATTTTCCTGAAATTTTACGACGGCAACTCGCCTGTAGGCCACACCGTTTGGAATTCGAAGTTGCGATATATGGGAAAAAAACTAAGAATTTTGAGACCTTTCTAACGATGTATAATACTTTATATGTTTTCTTTACAGAAATATCGAATCGTGAGGAGTATTGCTCCAACCTAGCCGCACTTTGCATTTTGACAAGTTAACATCTACACATATTGCTCTATAACATGAAAACCGTAAAAGATACGAAAAAACTTTGTTCGTACGAAAGATGCAGAATAAAATTATGAATAAAATGGTATATGAATGGTTAAGTGTGTTCATATAATTTTCTCGAGATTTTCCGATTTTCCTGAAATTTTACGACGGCAACTCGCCTGTAGGCCACACCGTTTGGAATTCGAAGTTGCGATATATGGGAAAAAAACTAAGAATTTTGAGACCTTTCTAACGATGTATAATACTTTATATGTTTTCTTTACAGAAATATCGAATCGTGAGGAGTATTGCTCCAACCTAGCCGCACTTTGCATTTTGACAAGTTAACATCTACACATATTGCTCTATAACATGAAAACCGTAAAAGATACGAAAAAACTTTGTTCGTACGAAAGATGCAGAATAAAATTATGAATAAAATGGTATATGAATGGTTAAGTGTGTTCATATAATTTTCTCGAGATTTTCCGATTTTCCTGAAATTTTACGACGGCAACTCGCCTGTAGGCCACACCGTTGGAATTCGAAGTTGCGATATATGGGAAAAAAACTAAGAATTTTGAGACCTTTCTAACGATGTATAATACTTTATATGTTTTCTTTACAGAAATATCGAATCGTGAGGAGTATTGCTCCAACCTAGCCGCACTTTGCATTTTGACAAGTTAACATCTACACATATTGCTCTATAACATGAAAACCGTAAAAGATACGAAAAAACTTTGTTCGTACGAAAGATGCAGAATAAAATTATGAATAAAATGGTATATGAATGGTTAAGTGTGTTCATATAATTTTCTCGAGATTTTCCGATTTTCCTGAAATTTTACGACGGCAACTCGCCTGTAGGCCACACCGTTTGGAATTCGAAGTTGCGATATATGGGAAAAAAACTAAGAATTTTGAGACCTTTCTAACGATGTATAATACTTTATATGTTTTCTTTACAGAAATATCGAATCGTGAGGAGTATTGCTCCAACCTAGCCGCACTTTGCATTTTGACAAGTTAACATCTACACATATTGCTCTATAACATGAAAACCGTAAAAGATACGAAAAAACTTTGTTCGTACGAAAGATGCAGAATAAAATTATGAATAAAATGGTATATGAATGGTTAAGTGTGTTCATATAATTTTCTCGAGATTTTCCGATTTTCCTGAAATTTTACGACGGCAACTCGCCTGTAGGCCACACCGTTTGGAATTCGAAGTTGCGATATATGGGAAAAAAACTAAGAATTTTGAGACCTTTCTAACGATGTATAATACTTTATATGTTTTCTTTACAGAAATATCGAATCGTGAGGAGTATTGCTCCAACCTAGCCGCACTTTGCATTTTGACAAGTTAACATCTACACATATTGCTCTATAACATGAAAACCGTAAAAGATACGAAAAAACTTTGTTCGTACGAAAGATGCAGAATAAAATTATGAATAAAATGGTATATGAATGGTTAAGTGTGTTCATATAATTTTCTCGAGATTTTCCGATTTTCCTGAAATTTTACGACGGCAACTCGCCTGTAGGCCACACCGTTTGGAATTCGAAGTTGCGATATATGGGAAAAAAACTAAGAATTTTGAGACCTTTCTAACGATGTATAATACTTTATATGTTTTCTTTACAGAAATATCGAATCGTGAGGAGTATTGCTCCAACCTAGCCGCACTTTGCATTTTGACAAGTTAACATCTACACATATTGCTCTATAACATGAAAACCGTAAAAGATACGAAAAAACTTTGTTCGTACGAAAGATGCAGAATAAAATTATGAATAAAATGGTATATGAATGGTTAAGTGTGTTCATATAATTTTCTCGAGATTTTCCGATTTTCCTGAAATTTTACGACGGCAACTCGCCTGTAGGCCACACCGTTGGAATTCGAAGTTGCGATATATGGGAAAAAAACTAAGAATTTTGAGACCTTTCTAACGATGTATAATACTTTATATGTTTTCTTTACAGAAATATCGAATCGTGAGGAGTATTGCTCCAACCTAGCCGCACTTTGCATTTTGACAAGTTAACATCTACACATATTGCTCTATAACATGAAAACCGTAAAAGATACGAAAAAACTTTGTTCGTACGAAAGATGCAGAATAAAATTATGAATAAAATGGTATATGAATGGTTAAGTGTGTTCATATAATTTTCTCGAGATTTTCCGATTTTCCTGAAATTTTACGACGGCAACTCGCCTGTAGGCCACACCGTTTGGAATTCGAAGTTGCGATATATGGGAAAAAAACTAAGAATTTTGAGACCTTTCTAACGATGTATAATACTTTATATGTTTTCTTTACAGAAATATCGAATCGTGAGGAGTATTGCTCCAACCTAGCCGCACTTTGCATTTTGACAAGTTAACATCTACACATATTGCTCTATAACATGAAAACCGTAAAAGATACGAAAAAACTTTGTTCGTACGAAAGATGCAGAATAAAATTATGAATAAAATGGTATATGAATGGTTAAGTGTGTTCATATAATTTTCTCGAGATTTTCCGATTTTCCTGAAATTTTACGACGGCAACTCGCCTGTAGGCCACACCGTTTGGAATTCGAAGTTGCGATATATGGGAAAAAAACTAAGAATTTTGAGACCTTTCTAACGATGTATAATACTTTATATGTTTTCTTTACAGAAATATCGAATCGTGAGGAGTATTGCTCCAACCTAGCCGCACTTTGCATTTTGACAAGTTAACATCTACACATATTGCTCTATAACATGAAAACCGTAAAAGATACGAAAAAACTTTGTTCGTACGAAAGATGCAGAATAAAATTATGAATAAAATGGTATATGAATGGTTAAGTGTGTTCATATAATTTTCTCGAGATTTTCCGATTTTCCTGAAATTTTACGACGGCAACTCGCCTGTAGGCCACACCGTTCGGAATTCGAAGTTGCGATATATGGGAAAAAAACTAAGAATTTTGAGACCTTTCTAACGATGTATAATACTTTATATGTTTTCTTTACAGAAATATCGAATCGTGAGGAGTATTGCTCCAACCTAGCCGCACTTTGCATTTTGACAAGTTAACATCTACACATATTGCTCTATAACATGAAAACCGTAAAAGATACGAAAAAACTTTGTTCGTACGAAAGATGCAGAATAAAATTATGAATAAAATGGTATATGAATGGTTAAGTGTGTTCATATAATTTTCTCGAGATTTTCCGATTTTCCTGAAATTTTACGACGGCAACTCGCCTGTAGGCCACACCGTTTGGAATTCGAAGTTGCGATATATGGGAAAAAAACTAAGAATTTTGAGACCTTTCTAACGATGTATAATACTTTATATGTTTTCTTTACAGAAATATCGAATCGTGAGGAGTATTGCTCCAACCTAGCCGCACTTTGCATTTTGACAAGTTAACATCTACACATATTGCTCTATAACATGAAAACCGTAAAAGATACGAAAAAACTTTGTTCGTACGAAAGATGCAGAATAAAATTATGAATAAAATGGTATATGAATGGTTAAGTGTGTTCATATAATTTTCTCGAGATTTTCCGATTTTCCTGAAATTTTACGACGGCAACTCGCCTGTAGGCCACACCGTTCGGAATTCGAAGTTGCGATATATGGGAAAAAAACTAAGAATTTTGAGACCTTTCTAACGATGTATAATACTTTATATGTTTTCTTTACAGAAATATCGAATCGTGAGGAGTATTGCTCCAACCTAGCCGCACTTTGCATTTTGACAAGTTAACATCTACACATATTGCTCTATAACATGAAAACCGTAAAAGATACGAAAAAACTTTGTTCGTACGAAAGATGCAGAATAAAATTATGAATAAAATGGTATATGAATGGTTAAGTGTGTTCATATAATTTTCTCGAGATTTTCCGATTTTCCTGAAATTTTACGACGGCAACTCGCCTGTAGGCCACACCGTTTGGAATTCGAAGTTGCGATATATGGGAAAAAAACTAAGAATTTTGAGACCTTTCTAACGATGTATAATACTTTATATGTTTTCTTTACAGAAATATCGAATCGTGAGGAGTATTGCTCCAACCTAGCCGCACTTTGCATTTTGACAAGTTAACATCTACACATATTGCTCTATAACATGAAAACCGTAAAAGATACGAAAAAACTTTGTTCGTACGAAAGATGCAGAATAAAATTATGAATAAAATGGTATATGAATGGTTAAGTGTGTTCATATAATTTTCTCGAGATTTTCCGATTTTCCTGAAATTTTACGACGGCAACTCGCCTGTAGGCCACACCGTTTGGAATTCGAAGTTGCGATATATGGGAAAAAAACTAAGAATTTTGAGACCTTTCTAACGATGTATAATACTTTATATGTTTTCTTTACAGAAATATCGAATCGTGAGGAGTATTGCTCCAACCTAGCCGCACTTTGCATTTTGACAAGTTAACATCTACACATATTGCTCTATAACATGAAAACCGTAAAAGATACGAAAAAACTTTGTTCGTACGAAAGATGCAGAATAAAATAACGAATAAAATGGTATATAAATGGTTAATTGTGTTCATATAATTTTCTCGAGATTTTTTAAATTACGTGGCTAAGAACAAAATTTCAAGTCAGTTATCCCTATGGCAACTTTTCAGTTGCTTCGCGTTTCAAGTCAGTTATCCCTATGGCAACTTTTCAGTTGCTTCGCGTTTCAAGTCAGTTATCCCTATGGTAACTTTTCGGTTGCTTCGCGTTACAAGTCAGTTATCCCTATGGTAACATTGCAGATATATATTAAATTATTACTGAAATTTCATTTATAACCTTATGTATACATATGATTGTATAGTTTTACTTGTCGTCAACGATCATACCATGTTGAATATACCGGTTCTCGTCCGATCACCGAAGTCAAGCAACATCGGGCGTGGGTAGTACTTAGATGGGAGACCGCTTGGGAACACCACGTATCGTTGACTTTTTGCCCTAGTATTTTACCGATGTTAAGTCAAATTATAAATAGTACATACTCTCGGTATAAACTGTTAAAATCTTTGATAGAGATGAGAAAATAGTTTATGTAAAATGAAATAATATATATATATATATAAATACTGCATATTTTGTTATAAAAGATATAAATATACTGAATATTTTGTTATAAAAGATTCGAAATATTCATGGGTTGAAAGTTACTACTTATTTAGAGTATATTACAAAAATTAAATAAAAATAGCAACTTGCACGTATTTTGCAAATTGACAACTTGCA
>NW_020536476.1:12500-27500 GCF_003426905.1 Ctenocephalides felis | reverse complement strand
TATATATAATAGCATAGTGCGTAAATGTCCCTCGGCGTCACCCGAGAGACCACACTTTGTATAGAAAAGTTCGATGAATATTTCTAAACAACGAATTTTCTTACATATATATATATCTGAGCCGTACGATATTCCCTGAACATAACGAACAGTTTACATCGCGACTAGATATTTTATATATTCTGCGCTTAACACAGAGGCTAGACCTTTAACAACCGTCGAAACGGCGGTCCGTACATGAAATTTGCGGTCCGCAGACCCAGTTAATTTCAAACAGTCTCTTTACCCTTCGTTAGATTGAAAACGTCGGGGCGAATTCATAAGAATTCATCGTTATAACTCACTTTTATTCTCGCTCGGAGAGTATTGAGTTGATAGCATTTGTATATTTGATTTTCCGCATAAGAGTCTTTGCGTCAACGACACATGCCCGCGGATATGCTGTACAGTATGGTTGAACACTTATAAATAAGGTCCAGAACCCGGCCGTAAACCGACATCCGAACATATACGGCGTATATAATTCCAGACACGGTCTACGACATTATTTAAAGTAACGCCGCTATATAGTTGATAGACTAAAAGTATCGAATATAATGTATAAAATACACCGGGGAATAATATTCGAACCTGCCTGAACAACACAGCGTACTTTAGCCTAAGCTTGCTCGCATCGCACTCGACACGACCTATCCCCCCTATAAAGGCGCGCGGCCACAGCGTAAGTATTAGACTGAGTCCCAAGCGACGTGCATTTGACCTGCGGCGAGGGCCTGCTCGCGCTTACGGTGTGAATCGTCAAGACAAAAGTCTGGGAAATTTCGAACTGCGAACCCTTATGATAGAAAATTTTTGTCGAAAATTTTGTTAGATGTTCAAACAGTTTTATATATATGGACAATATGAATTATAGTTAATTATTGAGTTTTTAGGTGTTTTTTGGGTTTTTTTAAACTTTTGTATAAAATTATGTATTTATTGATTTTTATAGATCTCAATGAATATAAAACGAATTTATATATAGTTATATTATTTTTTATAATTATTTGTTTAAATTTTCTAATTTTACAATAATGTTCAAACCAGTTTTTCCTCGATTTTCTCTTAAACCGTAAAAGATACGAAAAAACTTTGTTCGTACGAAAGATGCAGAATAAAATTATGAATAAAATGGTATATGAATGGTTAAGTGTGTTCATATAATTTTCTCGAGATTTTCCGATTTTCCTGAATTTTACGACGGCAACTCGCCTGTAGGCCACACCGTTCGGAATTCGAAGTTGCGATATATGGGAAAAAAACTAAGAATTTTGAGACCTTTCTAACGATGTTAATACTTTATATGTTTCTTTACAGAAATATCGAATCGTGAGGAGTATTGCTCCAACCTAGCCGCACTTTGCATTTTGACAAGTTAACATCTACACATATTGCTCTATAACATGAAACCGTAAAAGATACGAAAAAACTTTGTTCGTACGAAAGATGCAGAATAAATTATGAATAAAATGGTATATGAATGGTTAAGTGTGTTCATATAATTTTCTCGAGATTTTCCGATTTGTTTAAAGCAAGCGGCCGTCTGGTAATGTTTACGACCCTCAGCCAGAGGTGGTCCGGGAACAGTATCCGAGGACCGCAATGTGCGTTCGAAATGTCAATGTTCATGTATCCTGCAGTTCACATGTCGACGCGCAATTAGCTGCGTTCTTCATCGACCCACGAGCCAAGTGATCCACGTTCAGGGTTGATTTTATATATATTTATAATGTTCAATCGTGATTCCTCGAAATCGTTTAAGATAACTCGGGCGATTCTGAAACTAGTATGTTTATTATGGTTACAATTAGTACACCGTAAAGCTTTCGCTTTTCGGTCCGAGATACGAGACCTCGTTTCAAAATTGAAATATGAATATTTCATTGTGTGTGAGATTGAAAAAAATTGCTTTCGCTGATCTTTCATTTTCTTAAAACAACGCAATGAAGCGAATGTTCAAATTCGCACAATTTGAATAAAATGTGCAGAGTATATAGAATACTAACGCAAGCGTTTACTACAATCGACTTTGAAACACTAGACTTTCATCTAGCGCCCAAAGAATTGATTGAGCTATGCGTTTAAAGTATAATATTCAAAAAGAACGCCGTTTCACAACGAACTTCGTCATTCGCTCAGGCATCTGGCGGATACCGAGCAGATATACATGGCAGTGCTCTCACACAATGCATAAGAGCGCTAAGCGGTTGTAAACCGCGTCACGCTGCTTTTGCACACTGCGCAATATTTTGCGACTAGCTCCGGTCAAACGTTAATGAAACGAATGATCCATCGTTGCGAGACGCTTTAAGATTTTATACGTCGTAGGTTATACGACATATCGCACACGTTTCATTCACTAAATAGTAAATGTACGTTAATGATCCTTCCGCAGGTTCACCTACGGAAACCTTGTTACGACTTTTACTTCCTCTAAATAATCAAGTTTGGTCATCTTCCCAGCAACATCGGCAATGTCGAAACGCTGCCGCGCACCGGTCCGAAGACCTCACTAAATAATTCAATCGGTAGTAGCGACGGGCGGTGTGTACAAAGGGCAGGGACGTAATCAACGCAAGCTTATGACTCGCGCTTACTAGGAATTCCTCGTTCATGGGGAAGAATTGCAAGCCCCAATCCCTAGCACGAAGAGGCTTCAACGGATTACCGGACCTTTCGGCCAAGGAAAACCTGCTGATCTCTTCAGTGTAGCGCGCGTGCGGCCCAGAACATCTAAGGGCATCACAGACCTGTTATTGCTCAATTTCGTGCGACTAAATGCCACCTGTCCCTCTAAGAAGATATATTTGTACGCCGGTAGTAAGAACCACAACCAACAACGACCGAAGCCGAAGCGGAGGGTCTTTGCGATACCGGAAAGTACGCCTATTTAGCAGGCTAGAGTCTCGTTCGTTATCAGAATTAACCAGACAAATCGCTCCACCAACTAAGAACGGCCATGCACCACCACCCACCGAATCAAGAAAGAGCTCTCAATCTGTCAATCCTTCCGGTGTCCGGACCTGGTGAGGTTTCCCGTGTTGAGTCAAATTAAGCCGCAGGCTCCACTCCTTGTAGTGCCCTTCCGTCAATTCCTTTAAGTTTCAGCTTTGCAACCATACTTCCCCCGGAACCCAAAAGCTTTGGTTTCCGGAAGCTGCCCGCCGAGTCATCGGAGGAACTTCGGCGGATCGCTAGCTGGCATCGTTTATGGTTAGAACTAGGGCGGTATCTGATCGCCTTCGAACCTCTAACTTTCGTTCTTGATTGATGAAAACACATTTGGCAAATGCTTTCGCTTCTGTCCGTCTTGCGACGATCCAAGAATTTCACCTCTAACGTCGCAATACGAATGCCCCCAGTTGTCCCTATTAATCATTACCTCGGAATTCCGAAAACCAACAAAATAGAACCGAGGTCCTATTCCATTATTCCATGCACACAATATTCAGGCGAATGAGCCTGCTTTAAGCACTCTAATTTGTTCAAAGTAAACGTACCGGCCCACCTCGACACTCGGTGAAGAGCACGTGGTAGGATTTTGAGTTGGGCCGCCTTTTGACGGGCTAAGCCCACCGGTAGGACGTCCCACAGACATGCCAGTTGAACACCGCGAGCGGTGAAGGAAACTTGTTACGACTTTTACTTCCTCTAAATAATCAAGTTTGGTCATCTTCCCAGCAACATCGGCAATGTCGAACGCTGCCGCGCACCGGGTCCGAAAGACTCACTAATTAATTCTCGGTAGTAGCGACGGGCGGTGTGTACAAAGGGCAGGGACGTAATCAACGCAAGCTTATGACTCGCGCTTACTAGGAATTCCTCGTTCATGGGAAGAATTGCAAGCCCCAATCCCTAGCACGAAGAGGCTTCAACGGATTACCCGGATAACCTCTAACTTTCGTTCTTGATCTGATGAAAACACATTTGGCAAACATGCTTTCGCTTCTGTCCGTCTTGCGACGATCCAAGAATTTCACCTCTAAAGTCGCAATACGAATGCCCCCAGTTGTCCCTATTAATCATTACCTCGGAATCCGAAAAACAACAAAATAGAAAAAGTAAAACCGAGGTCCTATTCCATTATTCCATGCCAACAATATTCAGGCGAATGAGCCTGCTTTAGCACTCTAATTTGTTTCAAAGTAAACGTACCCGCCCACCTCGACACTCGGTGAAGAGTTAACGGGCTAAGCCCACCGGTAGGACGTCCCACAGACATGCCAGTTGAACACCGCGAGCGGTGAACCGACAGTTGTGGGGACACAGATTCAACTACGAGCTTTTTTAACCGCAAACAACTTAATATACGATATAGAGCTGGAATTACCGCGGCTGCTGGCACCAGACTGGCCCCTCTAATAGATCCTCGTTAAAGGATTTAAAGTGTACTCATTCGATTAGGGGCCTCGGATGAGTCCCGTATCGTTATAATCTTTGAGACAAGCATATACTACTGGCAGGATCAACCAGGGTGCTATATATATATAATAGCATAGTGCGTAAATGTCCTCGGCGTCACCGAGAGACCACACTTTGTATAGAAAAGTTCGATGAATATTTCTAAACAACGAATTTTCTTACATATATATATATCTGAGCCGTACGATATTCCCTGAACATAACGAACAGTTTACATCGCGACTAGATATTTTATATATTCTGCGCTTACACAGAGGCTAGACCTTTAACAACCGTCGAAACGGCGGTCCGTACATGAAATTTGCGGTCCGCAGACCCAGTTAATTTCCAACAGTCTCTTTACCCTTCGTTAGATTGAAAACGTCGGGGCGAATTCATAAGAATTCATCGTTATAACTCACTTTATTTATTCTCGCTATGAGAGTATTGAGTTGATAGCATTTGTATATTTGATTTTCCGCATAAGAGTCTTTGCGTCAACGACACATGCCCGCGGATATGCTGTACAGTATGGTTGAACACTTATAAATAAGGTCCAGAAACCGGCCGTAAAACCGACATCCGAACATATACGGCGTATATAATTCAGACACGGTGCTTTTACGACATTATTTAACGTAACGCCGCTATATAGTTGATAGACTAAAAGTATCGAATATAATGTATAAAAAACACAACGGGGAATAATTTCGAACCTGCCTGAACAACACAGCGTACTTTAGCTTAAGCTTGCTCGAATCGCACTCGACACGACCTATCCCCCTATTATAGGGCGACGGCCACAGCGTAAGTATTAGACTGAGTCCCAAGCGACGTGCATTTGACCTGCGGCGAGGGCCTGCTCGCGCTTACGGTGTGAATCGTCAAGACAAAAGTCTGGACAAATTTCGAACTGCGACCCTTATGATAGAAAATTTGTCGAAAATTTTGTTAGATGTTCAAAACAGTTTTATATATATGGACAATATGAATTATAGTTAATTATTGAGTTTTTAGGTGTTTTTTGGGTTTTTTTTTTAAACTTTGTATAAAATTAGTATTTATTGATTTTTATAGATCTCAATGAATATAAAAAACGAATTTATATATAGTTTATTCTTTTTTATTAATTATTTGTTAAATTTCTAATTTTTACAATAAATGTTCAAACGTTTCCTCGATTTCTCTTAAACCGTAAAAGATACGAAAAAACTTTGTTCGTACGAAAGATGCAGAATAAATTATGAATAAAATGGTATATGAATGGTTAAGTGTGTTTCATATAATTTTCTCGAGATTTTCCGATTTTCCTGAAATTTTACGACGGCAACTCGCCTGTAGGCCACACCGTTCGGAATTCGAAGTTGCGATATATGGGAAAAAAACTAAGAATTTTGAGACCTTTCTAACGATGTATAATACTTTATATGTTTTCTTTACAGAAATATCGAATCGTGAGGAGTATTGCTCCAACCTAGCCGCACTTGCATTTTGACAAGTTAACATATTCGAAGTTTGCGATATATGGGAAAAAAACTAAGAATTTTGAGACCTTTCTAACGATGTATAATACGTTTGTGTTTAATAAATGGTTTTCTTTACAGAAATATCGACTCGTGAGGAGTATTGCTCCAACCTAGCCGCACTTTGCATTTTGACAAGTTAACATCTACACATATTGCTCTATAACATGAAAACCGTAAAAGATACGAAAAACTTGTTCGTACGAAAGATGCAGAATAAAATTATGAATAAAATGGTATTGAATGGTTAAGTGTGTTCATATAATTTTCTCGAGATTTTCCGATTTTCCTTCTGAAATTTTACGACGGCAACTCGCCTTAGCCCACACAGACCTTTCGGAATTCGAAGTTTTGCGATATATGGGAAAAAAACTAAGAATTTGAGACCTTTCTAACGATGTATAATACTTTATATGTTTTCTTTACAGAAATATCGAATCGTGAGGAGTATTGCTCCAACCTAGCCGCACTTTGCATTTTGACAAGTTAACATCTACACATATTGCTCTATAACATGAAAACCGTAAAAGATACGAAAAAACTTTGTTCGTACGAAGATGCAGAATAAAATTTATGAATAAATGTATATGAATGGTTAAGTGTGTTCATTATAATTTTCTCGAGATTTTCCGATTTTCCTGAAATTTTACGACGGCAACTCGCCTGTAGGCCACACCGTTTGGAATTCGAAGTTGCGATATATGGAAAAAAACTAAGAATTTTGAGACCTTTCTAACGATGTATAATACTTTATATGTTTTCTTTACAGAAATATCGAATCGTGAGGAGTATTGCTCCAACCTAGCCGCACTTTGCATTTTGACAAGTTAACATCTACACATATTGCTCTATAACATGAAAACCGTAAAAGATACGAAAAAACTTTGTTCGTACGAAAGATGCAGAATAAAATTATGAATAAAATGGTATATGAATGGTTAATGTGTTCATATAATTTTCTCGAGATTTTCCGATTTTCCTGAAATTTTACGACGGCAACTCGCCTGTAGGCCACACCGTTCGGAATTCGAAGTTGCGATATATGGGAAAAAAACTAAGAATTTTGAGACCTTTCTAACGATGTATAATACTTTATATGTTTTCTTTACAGAAATATCGAATCGTGAGGGTATTGCTCCAACCTAGCCGCACTTTGCATTTTGACAAGTTAACATCTACACATATTGCTCTATAACATGAAAACCGTAAAAGATACGAAAAAACGTTTGGAATTCGAAGTTGCGATATATGGGAAAAAACTAAGAATTTTGAGACCTTTCTAACGATGTATAATCTTTATATGTTTTTCTTTACAGAAATATCGAATCGTGAGGAGTATTGCTCCAACCTAGCCGCACTTTGCATTTTACAAGTTAACATCTACACATATTGCTCTATAACATGAAAACCGTAAAAGATACGAAAAAAACTTTGTTCGTACGAAAGATGCAGAATAAAATTATGAATAAAATGGTATATGAATGGTTAAGTGTGTTCATATAATTTTCTCGAGATTTTCCGATTTTCCTGAAATTTTACGACGGCAACTCGCCTGTAGGCCACACCGTTTGGAATTCGAAGTTGCGATATATGGGAAAAAAACTAAGAATTTTGAGACCTTTCTAACGATGTATAATACTTTATATGTTTTCTTTACAGAAATATCGAATCGTGAGGAGTATTGCTCCAACCTAGCCGCACTTTGCATTTTGACAAGTTAACATCTACACATATTGCTCTATAACATGAAAACCGTAAAAGATACGAAAAAACTTTGTTCGTACGAAAGATGCAGAATAAAATTATGAATAAAATGGTATATGAATGGTTAAGTGTGTTCATATAATTTTCTCGAGATTTTCCGATTTTCCTGAAATTTTACGACGGCAACTCGCCTGTAGGCCACACCGTTCGGAATTCGAAGTTGCGATATATGGGAAAAAAACTAAGAATTTTGAGACCTTTCTAACGATGTATAATACTTTATATGTTTTCTTTACAGAAATATCGAATCGTGAGGAGTATTGCTCCAACCTAGCCGCACTTTGCATTTTGACAAGTTAACATCTACACATATTGCTCTATAACATGAAAACCGTAAAAGATACGAAAAAACTTTGTTCGTACGAAAGATGCAGAATAAAATTATGAATAAAATGGTATATGAATGGTTAAGTGTGTTCATATAATTTTCTCGAGATTTTCCGATTTTCCTGAAATTTTACGACGGCAACTCGCCTGTAGGCCACACCGTTCGGAATTCGAAGTTGCGATATATGGGAAAAAAACTAAGAATTTTGAGACCTTTCTAACGATGTATAATACTTTATATGTTTTCTTTACAGAAATATCGAATCGTGAGGAGTATTGCTCCAACCTAGCCGCACTTTGCATTTTGACAAGTTAACATCTACACATATTGCTCTATAACATGAAAACCGTAAAAGATACGAAAAAACTTTGTTCGTACGAAAGATGCAGAATAAAATTATGAATAAAATGGTATATGAATGGTTAAGTGTGTTCATATAATTTTCTCGAGATTTTCCGATTTTCCTGAAATTTTACGACGGCAACTCGCCTGTAGGCCACACCGTTGGAATTCGAAGTTGCGATATATGGGAAAAAAACTAAGAATTTTGAGACCTTTCTAACGATGTATAATACTTTATATGTTTTCTTTACAGAAATATCGAATCGTGAGGAGTATTGCTCCAACCTAGCCGCACTTTGCATTTTGACAAGTTAACATCTACACATATTGCTCTATAACATGAAAACCGTAAAAGATACGAAAAAACTTTGTTCGTACGAAAGATGCAGAATAAAATTATGAATAAAATGGTATATGAATGGTTAAGTGTGTTCATATAATTTTCTCGAGATTTTCCGATTTTCCTGAAATTTTACGACGGCAACTCGCCTGTAGGCCACACCGTTTGGAATTCGAAGTTGCGATATATGGGAAAAAAACTAAGAATTTTGAGACCTTTCTAACGATGTATAATACTTTATATGTTTTCTTTACAGAAATATCGAATCGTGAGGAGTATTGCTCCAACCTAGCCGCACTTTGCATTTTGACAAGTTAACATCTACACATATTGCTCTATAACATGAAAACCGTAAAAGATACGAAAAAACTTTGTTCGTACGAAAGATGCAGAATAAAATTATGAATAAAATGGTATATGAATGGTTAAGTGTGTTCATATAATTTTCTCGAGATTTTCCGATTTTCCTGAAATTTTACGACGGCAACTCGCCTGTAGGCCACACCGTTTGGAATTCGAAGTTGCGATATATGGGAAAAAAACTAAGAATTTTGAGACCTTTCTAACGATGTATAATACTTTATATGTTTTCTTTACAGAAATATCGAATCGTGAGGAGTATTGCTCCAACCTAGCCGCACTTTGCATTTTGACAAGTTAACATCTACACATATTGCTCTATAACATGAAAACCGTAAAAGATACGAAAAAACTTTGTTCGTACGAAAGATGCAGAATAAAATTATGAATAAAATGGTATATGAATGGTTAAGTGTGTTCATATAATTTTCTCGAGATTTTCCGATTTTCCTGAAATTTTACGACGGCAACTCGCCTGTAGGCCACACCGTTTGGAATTCGAAGTTGCGATATATGGGAAAAAAACTAAGAATTTTGAGACCTTTCTAACGATGTATAATACTTTATATGTTTTCTTTACAGAAATATCGAATCGTGAGGAGTATTGCTCCAACCTAGCCGCACTTTGCATTTTGACAAGTTAACATCTACACATATTGCTCTATAACATGAAAACCGTAAAAGATACGAAAAAACTTTGTTCGTACGAAAGATGCAGAATAAAATTATGAATAAAATGGTATATGAATGGTTAAGTGTGTTCATATAATTTTCTCGAGATTTTCCGATTTTCCTGAAATTTTACGACGGCAACTCGCCTGTAGGCCACACCGTTTGGAATTCGAAGTTGCGATATATGGGAAAAAAACTAAGAATTTTGAGACCTTTCTAACGATGTATAATACTTTATATGTTTTCTTTACAGAAATATCGAATCGTGAGGAGTATTGCTCCAACCTAGCCGCACTTTGCATTTTGACAAGTTAACATCTACACATATTGCTCTATAACATGAAAACCGTAAAAGATACGAAAAAACTTTGTTCGTACGAAAGATGCAGAATAAAATTATGAATAAAATGGTATATGAATGGTTAAGTGTGTTCATATAATTTTCTCGAGATTTTCCGATTTTCCTGAAATTTTACGACGGCAACTCGCCTGTAGGCCACACCGTTTGGAATTCGAAGTTGCGATATATGGGAAAAAAACTAAGAATTTTGAGACCTTTCTAACGATGTATAATACTTTATATGTTTTCTTTACAGAAATATCGAATCGTGAGGAGTATTGCTCCAACCTAGCCGCACTTTGCATTTTGACAAGTTAACATCTACACATATTGCTCTATAACATGAAAACCGTAAAAGATACGAAAAAACTTTGTTCGTACGAAAGATGCAGAATAAAATTATGAATAAAATGGTATATGAATGGTTAAGTGTGTTCATATAATTTTCTCGAGATTTTCCGATTTTCCTGAAATTTTACGACGGCAACTCGCCTGTAGGCCACACCGTTTGGAATTCGAAGTTGCGATATATGGGAAAAAAACTAAGAATTTTGAGACCTTTCTAACGATGTATAATACTTTATATGTTTTCTTTACAGAAATATCGAATCGTGAGGAGTATTGCTCCAACCTAGCCGCACTTTGCATTTTGACAAGTTAACATCTACACATATTGCTCTATAACATGAAAACCGTAAAAGATACGAAAAAACTTTGTTCGTACGAAAGATGCAGAATAAAATTATGAATAAAATGGTATATGAATGGTTAAGTGTGTTCATATAATTTTCTCGAGATTTTCCGATTTTCCTGAAATTTTACGACGGCAACTCGCCTGTAGGCCACACCGTTTGGAATTCGAAGTTGCGATATATGGGAAAAAAACTAAGAATTTTGAGACCTTTCTAACGATGTATAATACTTTATATGTTTTCTTTACAGAAATATCGAATCGTGAGGAGTATTGCTCCAACCTAGCCGCACTTTGCATTTTGACAAGTTAACATCTACACATATTGCTCTATAACATGAAAACCGTAAAAGATACGAAAAAACTTTGTTCGTACGAAAGATGCAGAATAAAATTATGAATAAAATGGTATATGAATGGTTAAGTGTGTTCATATAATTTTCTCGAGATTTTCCGATTTTCCTGAAATTTTACGACGGCAACTCGCCTGTAGGCCACACCGTTTGGAATTCGAAGTTGCGATATATGGGAAAAAAACTAAGAATTTTGAGACCTTTCTAACGATGTATAATACTTTATATGTTTTCTTTACAGAAATATCGAATCGTGAGGAGTATTGCTCCAACCTAGCCGCACTTTGCATTTTGACAAGTTAACATCTACACATATTGCTCTATAACATGAAAACCGTAAAAGATACGAAAAAACTTTGTTCGTACGAAAGATGCAGAATAAAATTATGAATAAAATGGTATATGAATGGTTAAGTGTGTTCATATAATTTTCTCGAGATTTTCCGATTTTCCTGAAATTTTACGACGGCAACTCGCCTGTAGGCCACACCGTTTGGAATTCGAAGTTGCGATATATGGGAAAAAAACTAAGAATTTTGAGACCTTTCTAACGATGTATAATACTTTATATGTTTTCTTTACAGAAATATCGAATCGTGAGGAGTATTGCTCCAACCTAGCCGCACTTTGCATTTTGACAAGTTAACATCTACACATATTGCTCTATAACATGAAAACCGTAAAAGATACGAAAAAACTTTGTTCGTACGAAAGATGCAGAATAAAATTATGAATAAAATGGTATATGAATGGTTAAGTGTGTTCATATAATTTTCTCGAGATTTTCCGATTTTCCTGAAATTTTACGACGGCAACTCGCCTGTAGGCCACACCGTTTGGAATTCGAAGTTGCGATATATGGGAAAAAAACTAAGAATTTTGAGACCTTTCTAACGATGTATAATACTTTATATGTTTTCTTTACAGAAATATCGAATCGTGAGGAGTATTGCTCCAACCTAGCCGCACTTTGCATTTTGACAAGTTAACATCTACACATATTGCTCTATAACATGAAAACCGTAAAAGATACGAAAAAACTTTGTTCGTACGAAAGATGCAGAATAAAATTATGAATAAAATGGTATATGAATGGTTAAGTGTGTTCATATAATTTTCTCGAGATTTTCCGATTTTCCTGAAATTTTACGACGGCAACTCGCCTGTAGGCCACACCGTTTGGAATTCGAAGTTGCGATATATGGGAAAAAAACTAAGAATTTTGAGACCTTTCTAACGATGTATAATACTTTATATGTTTTCTTTACAGAAATATCGAATCGTGAGGAGTATTGCTCCAACCTAGCCGCACTTTGCATTTTGACAAGTTAACATCTACACATATTGCTCTATAACATGAAAACCGTAAAAGATACGAAAAAACTTTGTTCGTACGAAAGATGCAGAATAAAATTATGAATAAAATGGTATATGAATGGTTAAGTGTGTTCATATAATTTTCTCGAGATTTTCCGATTTTCCTGAAATTTTACGACGGCAACTCGCCTGTAGGCCACACCGTTTGGAATTCGAAGTTGCGATATATGGGAAAAAAACTAAGAATTTTGAGACCTTTCTAACGATGTATAATACTTTATATGTTTTCTTTACAGAAATATCGAATCGTGAGGAGTATTGCTCCAACCTAGCCGCACTTTGCATTTTGACAAGTTAACATCTACACATATTGCTCTATAACATGAAAACCGTAAAAGATACGAAAAAACTTTGTTCGTACGAAAGATGCAGAATAAAATTATGAATAAAATGGTATATGAATGGTTAAGTGTGTTCATATAATTTTCTCGAGATTTTCCGATTTTCCTGAAATTTTACGACGGCAACTCGCCTGTAGGCCACACCGTTTGGAATTCGAAGTTGCGATATATGGGAAAAAAACTAAGAATTTTGAGACCTTTCTAACGATGTATAATACTTTATATGTTTTCTTTACAGAAATATCGAATCGTGAGGAGTATTGCTCCAACCTAGCCGCACTTTGCATTTTGACAAGTTAACATCTACACATATTGCTCTATAACATGAAAACCGTAAAAGATACGAAAAAACTTTGTTCGTACGAAAGATGCAGAATAAAATTATGAATAAAATGGTATATGAATGGTTAAGTGTGTTCATATAATTTTCTCGAGATTTTCCGATTTTCCTGAAATTTTACGACGGCAACTCGCCTGTAGGCCACACCGTTTGGAATTCGAAGTTGCGATATATGGGAAAAAAACTAAGAATTTTGAGACCTTTCTAACGATGTATAATACTTTATATGTTTTCTTTACAGAAATATCGAATCGTGAGGAGTATTGCTCCAACCTAGCCGCACTTTGCATTTTGACAAGTTAACATCTACACATATTGCTCTATAACATGAAAACCGTAAAAGATACGAAAAAACTTTGTTCGTACGAAAGATGCAGAATAAAATTATGAATAAAATGGTATATGAATGGTTAAGTGTGTTCATATAATTTTCTCGAGATTTTCCGATTTTCCTGAAATTTTACGACGGCAACTCGCCTGTAGGCCACACCGTTTGGAATTCGAAGTTGCGATATATGGGAAAAAAACTAAGAATTTTGAGACCTTTCTAACGATGTATAATACTTTATATGTTTTCTTTACAGAAATATCGAATCGTGAGGAGTATTGCTCCAACCTAGCCGCACTTTGCATTTTGACAAGTTAACATCTACACATATTGCTCTATAACATGAAAACCGTAAAAGATACGAAAAAACTTTGTTCGTACGAAAGATGCAGAATAAAATAACGAATAAAATGGTATATAAATGGTTAATTGTGTTCATATAATTTTCTCGAGATTTTTTAAATTACGTGGCTAAGAACAAAATTTCAAGTCAGTTATCCCTATGGCAACTTTTCAGTTGCTTCGCGTTTCAAGTCAGTTATCCCTATGGCAACTTTTCAGTTGCTTCGCGTTTCAAGTCAGTTATCCCTATGGTAACTTTTCGGTTGCTTCGCGTTACAAGTCAGTTATCCCTATGGTAACATTGCAGATATATATTAAATTATTACTGAAATTTCATTTATAACCTTATGTATACATATGATTGTATAGTTTTACTTGTCGTCAACGATCATACCATGTTGAATATACCGGTTCTCGTCCGATCACCGAAGTCAAGCAACATCGGGCGTGGGTAGTACTTAGATGGGAGACCGCTTGGGAACACCACGTATCGTTGACTTTTTGCCCTAGTATTTTACCGATGTTAAGTCAAATTATAAATAGTACATACTCTCGGTATAAACTGTTAAAATCTTTGATAGAGATGAGAAAATAGTTTATGTAAAATGAAATAATATATATATATATATAAATACTGCATATTTTGTTATAAAAGATATAAATATACTGAATATTTTGTTATAAAAGATTCGAAATATTCATGGGTTGAAAGTTACTACTTATTTAGAGTATATTACAAAAATTAAATAAAAATAGCAACTTGCACGTATTTTGCAAATTGACAACTTGCACGCATTCTGCAAATTGACAACTTGCACGCATTTTGCACATTGGCAACTTGTACGCATTATGCATTATTGACAACTTACACGTACTTTGTTTGACTGGAAACTTGTACGCATTTGATTTGATATGTAACTTGTATGCATTTTATATAATTGGTAACTTGTACGCATTTCTAGAGAACTTGGCGAAAAACATTCTCCCTTATAAGGAAAAAAATATATAAAATATATAATCATATATTCTAAATAAGAAATACCAAATGTTTCTCTTTAAAATTACAATTTCCTCGCCAATTATAAAGCATATTGAAAACAATTTAGCTTGTCTTTAAGA
>NW_020536476.1:5000-7500 GCF_003426905.1 Ctenocephalides felis | reverse complement strand
GCATCTGGCGATACCGAGCAGATATACATGGCAGTGCTCTCACACAATGCATAAGAGCGCTAAGCGGTTGTAAACCGCGTCACGCTGCTTTTGCACACTGCGCAATATTTTGCGACTAGCTCCGGTCAAACGTTAATGAAACGAATGATCCATCGTTGCGAGACGCTTTAAGATTTTATACGTCGTAGGTTATACGACATATCGCACACGTTTCATTCACTAAATAGTAAATGTACGTTAATGATCCTTCCGCAGGTTCACCTACGGAAACCTTGTTACGACTTTTACTTCCTCTAAATAATCAAGTTTGGTCATCTTCCCAGCAACATCGGCAATGTCGAAACGCTGCCGCGCACCGGTCCGAAGACCTCACTAAATAATTCAATCGGTAGTAGCGACGGGCGGTGTGTACAAAGGGCAGGGACGTAATCAACGCAAGCTTATGACTCGCGCTTACTAGGAATTCCTCGTTCATGGGGAAGAATTGCAAGCCCCAATCCCTAGCACGAAGAGGCTTCAACGGATTACCCGGACCTTTCGGCCAAGGAAAACCTGCTGATCTCTTCAGTGTAGCGCGCGTGCGGCCCAGAACATCTAAGGGCATCACAGACCTGTTATTGCTCAATTTCGTGCGACTAAATGCCACCTGTCCCTCTAAGAAGATATATTTGTACGCCGGTAGTAAGAACCACAACCAACAACGACCGAAGCCGAAGCGGAGGGTCTTTGCGATACCGGAAAGTACGCCTATTTAGCAGGCTAGAGTCTCGTTCGTTATCAGAATTAACCAGACAAATCGCTCCACCAACTAAGAACGGCCATGCACCACCACCCACCGAATCAAGAAAGAGCTCTCAATCTGTCAATCCTTCCGGTGTCCGGACCTGGTGAGGTTTCCCGTGTTGAGTCAAATTAAGCCGCAGGCTCCACTCCTTGTAGTGCCCTTCCGTCAATTCCTTTAAGTTTCAGCTTTGCAACCATACTTCCCCCGGAACCCAAAAGCTTTGGTTTCCCGGAAGCTGCCCGCCGAGTCATCGGAGGAACTTCGGCGGATCGCTAGCTGGCATCGTTTATGGTTAGAACTAGGGCGGTATCTGATCGCCTTCGAACCTCTAACTTTCGTTCTTGATTGATGAAAACACATTTGGCAAATGCTTTCGCTTCTGTCCGTCTTGCGACGATCCAAGAATTTCACCTCTAACGTCGCAATACGAATGCCCCCAGTTGTCCCTATTAATCATTACCTCGGAATTCCGAAAACCAACAAAATAGAACCGAGGTCCTATTCCATTATTCCATGCACACAATATTCAGGCGAATGAGCCTGCTTTAAGCACTCTAATTTGTTCAAAGTAAACGTACCGGCCCACCTCGACACTCGGTGAAGAGCACCGTGGTAGGATTTTGAGTTGGGCCGCCTTTTGACGGGCTAAGCCCACCGGTAGGACGTCCCACAGACATGCCAGTTGAACACCGCGAGCGGTGAACCGACAGTGTGGGACACAGATTCAACTACGAGCTTTTTAACCGCAACAACTTTAATATACGCTATTAGAGCTGGAATTACCGCGGCTGCTGGCACCAGACTGGCCCTCTAATAGATCCTCGTTAAAGGATTTAAAGTGTACTCATTCCGATTACGGGGCCTCGGATGAGTCCCGTATCGTTATTTTTCGTCACTACCTCCCCGTGCCGGGAGTGGGTAATTTGCGCGCCTGCTGCCTTCCTTGGATGTGGTAGCCGTTTCTCAGGCTCCCTCTCCGGAATCGAACCCTGATTCCCCGTTACCCGTAACAACCATGGTAGTCGCAGAAACTACCATCGACAGTTGATAAGGCAGACATTTGAAAGATGCGTCGCCGGTACTAGACCGTGCGATCAGCACAAAGTTATTCAGAGTCACCAAGTCAAACGGTGAGCAAGGCAAGCCCGCCACCGATTGGTTTTGATCTAATAAAAGCATTCCTTCCATCTCTGGTCGGACTCTATTTGCATGTATTAGCTCTAGAATTACCACAGTTATCCAAGTAATGTGGGTACGATCTAAGGAACCATAACTGATGTAATGAGCCATTCGCGGTTTCACCTTAATGTGGCTTGCACTGAGACATGCATGGCTTAATCTTTGAGACAAGCATATACTACTGGCAGGATCAACCAGGGTGCTATATATATATAATAGCATAGTGCGTAAATGTCCCTCGGCGTCACCCGAGAGACCACACTTTGTATAGAAAAGTTCGATGAATATTTCTAAACAACGAATTTTCTTACATATATATATATCTGAGCGTACGATATTCCCTGAACATAACGAACAGTTTACATCGCGACTAGATATTTTATATATTCTGCGCTTAACACAGAGGCTAGACCTTTAACAACCGTCGAAACGGCGGTCCGTACATGAAATTTGCGGTCCGCAGACCCAGTTAATTTCAAACAGTCTCTTTACCTTCGTTAGATTGAAAACGTCGGGGCGAATTCATAAGAATTCATC